>NC_090649.1:216297321-216412321 GCF_040937935.1 Hyperolius riggenbachi | reverse complement strand
CTGATCCTCTGCCTCTAATACTTTTAACCATAGACCCTGAACAAGCATATGTTTTTGACATTATTGTCAGATCTGACAAGATTAGTTGCATGCTTGTTTCTGGTGTTGTTCAGCCACTACTGCAGCCAATTAGATCAGCAGGGCTGCCAGGCAACTGGTATTGTTTAAAAGGAAATAAATATGGCAGCTTCCATATTCTTCTCACTTCAGTTGTCCTTAAAAGGATGCATGTGGAAAATTATGAAAAATCATATTTACTTACCTAGGGCTTCCTCCAGCCCCTAGAAGCCTATGTGTCCCTCACCACAGATCTGCTGTCCACCAGGCTCCTGGGGTCCTCAGTTTGGGGACCCCTATGAACAGACCCTGGGAGACTGGTGGTGAGCAGAGCTGCGGCAAGGGACACATAGACTTCTAGGGGCTGCAGGAAACCCCAGGTAAGTAAATCAGTAACAGTAACAAAAGATCAATTTCACCAAGATTGAAATGCACCATAAACTACTTTAGTCCTATGTTGCTTTTGCTTATAGAAGACAGTAAAAATCTGACATCTTTACAAGTAATCAATTTCCTGACTGGGGATTCTCAGTATTTCATTTATTCTTTAGTTTCCAAAGGAGTCGGCACCGTCTTAGTAAAATAGCTCTTTATTCCATATTAAAGGTTAAAATAGAACAGCATGATGTATAGCAGGACAGCGACAGCTCCGCTGTTTCGGGTCATCCACCCTTTTTCAAGCTGTATGAGCACAACATCCAGGTGGATGTTGTGCTCATACAGCTTGAAAAAGGGTGGATGACCCGAAACAGCGGAGCTGTCGCTGTCCTGCTATACATCATGCTGTTCTATTTTAACCTTTAATATGGAATAAAGAGCTATTTTACTAAGACGGTGCCGACTCCTTTGGAAACTGGACTTTACTAGTCACCTGAAAGTGCACAGGTGATTTGAGTCTTGGCACGTCACTACTTTGACATTTTTGTTTTTCCCCCATTGGTGCATACTACATACGGTTTTTCATTTATTCTTTGAAAAAAAGTTATCCAGCCTCCCTATGCACTTCCACACTTTATTGGCAGTTGGACTAAGCAACTGCCATTCGGTAAGAGCTTAGAATCCACTGTGAGATGGACTAGCCATTAACCTGGCAGATTTTTACTTCCTACTATACTGTAAGTGACAGCAACATACAAAAAAAGTAAATTATGGCGCATTTTATCCTTGGATAAATGTACTTATTTTTTTTTAAATTTTTACAATTTATGATCGAGGTCCTTTAATGTAATCTGAACGCAGTCTATCTGTAGATCAAAATATTGTTTTTTTCTTGGATTGTGTTATTAAAAATGTTTTTTTTCATTCTCATTATTAACAGCTCTGAAGTTGTTTTAGTAATACTATTACATGAAATAAGAGAAGCAGCCTAAAGTAAATATTTTTATCTTAGCTAAGATTGATACAATCTGTATTTCTTGGTTATTTAGCCACAATAGAATAGCTATCAGCTTTATTTCCCTGTAGCTTGATTTCCTCACAACCAAGCATTTATTTCTTCTTATCTATTGTTACTGGAATGCTGTGCTCTGCAGAGCTTATCAAATAAACTACTTTGCTTGAATTCCTCAAATAACCTTTGACTAACTATGAGCAGCAAAAAAATTGGTTTTGCAATCTTTACATTAAAACTATGGGACCTGTTTTTAAAGACACAGATTATCACAGTTTAGGTTTAATTCAGCAACATTGCAGTAAGCCATATCATCATGTGCACATATTACTAATGGGTACTGCAGCTTATTGCATGCTCATTTCAACAAATGCACATGAGGTTGTCCTTACATGTGAACCAGTTCATTATAACCAAGCACTATACTTGTTCTGTGACGGGCTGAGCTAATTTGTTTAGCGACCATGGCTTTTCAGTAGAGTACTGTTATACATGAGTAAAAGATGGATTATTATTTTTATTATTCGATTTATATAGCACTAACATTACGTAGCACTGTATAATAAATTAAGTTACAGATATTAACCTATTTTGGTTCCTGGACGTAGAAACTACGTCAAGGAACCATGCGCGCTCCCGCGGCCGATTGCGCGCATGCAAGCGCGCTCCCGGCCCACGGTTCGTTAGCCAGGCAATCAGTGAATCGGGCTATGGTGCCCGATCACTGATTCCTCTCCCCCGCTGAAAAAGCGACAGCTTCTCTCGGAAGCCGCGTCTTTTCTGGCTGTTACCTCCCCCATGCGTCTCTCTAAGCGTATGTTACGGTTAGAGTGACGTCATGTAAACAAATTCATGTCCGCCATCTTGTGGCCAAAAAGTAATACTACAGCTAAAAGTTAAAAAAAATAAAAATCAACACACATTTACATTATAAACCTATTGTTTACATCCCACCCTCCCAAACTACCCAAATAAAATGTTTAATATAAAAAAAAAACATTACAATAAAAAAAAACATGTAAATATTTACCTAAGGGTCTAAACTTTTTAAATATCAATGTAAAGATGATATATTTCTATATATTTTTTATTTTAAACTTGTAAAAAGTGATCGATGCAAAACGGAAAAAATGCACCTTTATTTCCAAATAAAATATTGTCGCCATACATTGTGATAGGGACATAATTTTAACGGTGTAATAACCGGGACATATGGGCAAATACAATACGTGATTTTTAATTATGGAGGCATGTATTATTTTAAAACTATAATGGCTGAAAACTGAGAAATAATGATTTTTTTCCCCATTGTTTTCTTATTCTTTCTGTTAAAATGCATTTACAGTAAAGTGGCTCTCAGCAAAATGTACCCCCCAAAGAAAGCCTAAATGGTGATGCAAGATATAGATCAGTTCATTGTAGAGATGAGCGTAATGACCTAATTACGATTTCGCGAAATTTCGCGTAATTAGTGTAATTACGATTATGGCCGTAAGTACATAATCGTAATGAAGAAGGATTTCGCGAAATTTTGCGTAATCGTAATTTTCGCATTACAATGGTTATTTGTTCATGCCGTAATTTCGCATTAAACGCTACCGTAATTTCGCGTTAAACCGTAACGTTCTGTATAATATAAAAAAGCCGCCGACTTTAAGGGTTAATAGCAAAGCCCCCTTAAATGCTAAGAGCCTCAAATTTGGAGAATATATTAAGGAGATCAGGAGGAATAAGAGGAAAATTTTTTTTTTCAAAAAGACCTTATAGTTTTTGAGAAAATCGATGTTAAAGTTTCAAAGTAAAAATGTATACATTTAAAAACCCGCCAACTTTAACGGTTAATAGCAAAGCCTGCTTAAAGTTTAGGAACACCAAATTCCTAGGGTATATTAAGGGGATCAGTGGGAATAAGAGGAAAATTTTTTTTTTCAAGAAGACCTTATAGTTTTTGAGAAAATCGATTTTTAAGTTTCAAGGGCAAAAATGTCTTTTAAATGCGGAAAATGTCAGGTTTTTTTTGCACAGGTAACAATAGTGTATTATTTTCATAGATTCCCCCAAGTGGGAAGAGTTTTACTTACTTCGTTCTGAGTGTGGGAAATATAAAAAAAAAACGACGTGGGGTCCCCCCTCCCAGACCTCTTTAACCCCTTGTCCCCCATGCAGGCTGGGATAGCCAGAATGCGGAGCACCGGCCGCATGGGGCTCCGCACCCTGACCATACCAGCCCGCATGGTCCATGGATTGGGGGGTCTCGGAAGGGGAGGGGCAGCCAAGCTTTCCCCTCCCCCTCCGAAGCCCTTGTCCAATCCAAGGACAAGGGGCTCTTCTCCACCTCCGAGGTTCATGGTGGAATCTGGGAGTCCCCTTTAAAAAGGGGTCCCCCAGATGCCCACCCCCCCTCCCAGGAGAAATGAGTATAGAGGTACTTGTACCCCTTACCCATTTCCTTTAAGAGTTAAAAGTAAATAAACACACAAACACATAGAAAAAGTATTTTAATTGAACAAAAAACATAACCACGAAAAAAGTCCTTTAATATTCTTAATTAACCATTAATACTTACCTGTCCCTTTAAATAAATGATCCCACGCAATATCCTCGGACATGTTCTATCAGTTACAATGTAACAAAGTTATTACAATGTAACAACTTTGTTACATTGTAACTACGCCGCACCCGACGTCACTCGCCGCTCACCCGCCGCATACACTTACGCATCCTTGCAGGACGCTAAGTCCCCGCAGCTCCCGCTGTCCACCTCGCCCACATCTGTCACCCACATGTCACCCACATGTGGGTGACATGTGGGTGACGTGGGAGAGGCGGGGAGGCAGCGGAGCTGGCGGGGACTTAGCGTCCTGCACGGACCCGACAGAGCTCTGAGCTATATAGCTCAGAACTCTGAGAACGGAGCATCTTTGTATTTGGGCTCCAAGGAGCCCCATTGGTCCTTAGCAGACCAATGGGGTTCCTTCAAATCAGAAGGAACCCCATTGGTCTGCTAAGGACCAATGGGGCTCCTTGGAGCCCAAATACAAAGATGCTTTCGAGAGCTCTGAGCTATAGCTCAGAGCTCTGTCGGGTCCTGCAGCACAGACGCGGCGGCGCCGGCGGCGGTGAGTGACGTCAGGTGCGGCGTAGTTACAATGTAACAAAGTTGTTACATTGTAATAACTTTGTTACATTGTAACTGATAGAACATTTCCGAGGATATTGCGTGGGATCATTTATTTAAAGGGACAGGTAAGTATTAATGGTTAATTAAGAATATTAAAGGACTTTTTTCGTGGTTATGTTTTTTGTTCAATTAAAATACTTTTTCTATGTGTTTGTGTGTTTATTTACTTTTAACTCTTAAAGGAAATGGGTAAGGGGTACAAGTACCTCTATACTCATTTCTCCTGGGAGGGTGGGTGGGCATCTGGGGGACCCCTTTTTAAAGGGGACTCCCAGATTCCACCATGAACCCCCACCCAGGAAATCGCGGCCTCCACCTCCACCGCCCATCGGAGGTGGAGAAGAGCCCCTTGTCCTTGGATTGGACAAGGGCTCGGAGGGGGAGGGAAAGCTTGGCTGCCCCTCCCCTTCCGAGACCCCCCAATCCATGGACCATGCGGGCTGGTATAGTCAGGGTGCGGAGCCCCACGTGGCCGGTGCTCCGCATTCTGGCTATCCCAGCCTGCATGGGGGACAAGGGGTTAAAGAGGTCTGGGAGGGGGGACACCAAGTCGTTTTTTTTTATATTTCCCACACTCAGAACGAAGTAAGTAAAACTCTTCCCACTTGGGGGAATCTATGAAAATAATACACTATTGTTACCTGTGCAAAAAAAACCTGACATTTTCCGCATTTAAAAGACATTTTTGCCCTTGAAAATAAAAATTGATTTTCTCAAAAACTATAAGGTCTTTTTGAAAAAATTTTTTTTCCTCTTATTCCCACTGATCCCCTTAATATACCCTAGGAATTTGGTGTTCCTAAACTTTAAGCAGGCTTTGCTATTAACCGTTAAAGTTGGCAGGTTTTTAAATGTATACATTTTTACTTTGAAACTTTAACATCGATTTTCTCAAAAACTATAAGGTCTTTTTGAAAAAAAAATTTTTCCTCTTATTCCTCCTGATCTCCTTAATATATTCTCCAAATTTGAGGCTCTTAGCATTTAAGGGGGCTTTGCTATTAACCCTTAAAGTCGGCGGCTTTTTTATATTATACGGAGCGTTACGGTTTAACGCGAAATTACGGTAGCGTTTAATGCGAAATTACGGCATGAACGAAACGCGAAATTTCGCGTTGAAAATTACGCTTACGGTACTTTCAATTATGATTTTAATGGCAATTTCGCTACGCTAATTTCGCATCGTAATCGCAAATTTCGCATGCGTAATTATAGTAATGCGAAATTACGAAAATTTCAGCTCAACTCTAGTTCATTGTGATAAGTAGTGATAAAGTTATAGGCTAATGAATGGGAGGTGAACATTTCTCAAGTGAAAACGACGGAACGCGAATGGGTTAATAAATTGGGTTTACAGACAAAATACAGGTAATAAATGAAACAAACTATGGATGTTTTTTGTATCTGGATGATACTATTTATTGGAGAACTTAAAAGAGAGTGAGTTTTTGGCCAAGAAGACTTTTTTTCAGTCTACAATAGTGGGGTCTGAAGAAGGCTTATTGGCAGAAAGCATTTATTTATTTATTTATTTCTGCTAAGTTGGCCAATAAATAGAATCATCCCGATTCAAAACTTCCAAACCTAGCTATAAAAACTTTAAGGCTATGTTCACTTTATAAATCGCCAGCGATATCGCAAGCGCTGAGCGATTTATTGAGCTTTTTTAAAAGCACTTTTCCTTGCACTTTGCACTTAGAAAAGCACTTTTGTAATTGCTTTTCTAAGTGCTTTTGCTGAGCAATTCATTTTTTCACTTCCTGACAAAGTGCTTTTTCTAACGCTTTGCGATTTCCCTATACCTTCCATTGAGCCAAAGCGCTCAGAAAATGGTACATGTAGCGCGTTTACGATTTCAAAGAAATCAAAACGCTCACATGTGAACACTCTCATAGGTAAACATTGCACAAAAGCTTTTAGGGTGATTTCTAAAATTGCCAGCACTTTAAAAACATGGAAACGCTCATAGTGTGAACAAGCCCTAACTGTTGAATATGTTCAGCTCTGGGGAAAGTTGAAAGAATGAGCATAGTTCACTAAAGCTCTTAAAGCTATATCATCTCCTTCAGTACATCACACCCACCGATGGTGTGCATGACAGCTCTTTGGGCAAACCTTGGAAGTATGGTAATTGGTGTAGTGTTTTATGGTGCTATGCAGGCCTTAAACCTCCCTAGCAGTATTGACAGTTATACACATCAATACAAAACATGCTGTGAACAGTATTGACGTGCATGCATGTCATTACTCTCCTGCTCTGTATACTAGACCCTTGCTTGACACATTTTGGCAAGTTACAAGAAAAAAAGGATATGAAAATGAGTTGGATCACTTCTTGCACATAAATCCTAGGAAATTGAACACCATGGGGGTTTAAGCCAGTCCCAAAGCCAGGCATGCTAGCCCATTTGACATGTTTTGATGAATCACTTTGTAAAGCAAAGAATCAGAATCTGGAGACATAATGAAGGTAGCAATATACTTAAAAATGAGCTTAAATTTGTTAATGGCACCAAATAAGTTTGCTAATTTAAACTTTTTGTGCTCAATTACCATAGTCACACTATCAGTTCATTATTCCTTTACTAGTTCCTGTTTGTGACATTTATAAACTTAGAAATCACTTAATCTTACCTAACTTTATTTTCAGTGGAGGTACTAATGGTTTTTTAGCTCTGGAGGGTACATTGGACTTTTGATGTATACATTTCTCTTTCCAGTGACAGTATAATTGCTGATGCTTAATGGTTACAGAATGCTAGACAAATGTGACGTGTTAGTAATGGACACCAGTGGAAAAAATAATTAAAATCAAGCTAAAACGGAAGGCAAGTATTGTCTTACCTTTCAAGGAATTACCAAACAATGAGTTGTAGAGGTAGTTTTATTCAGTAATTAAAAAGGACAATGCATTTTGCAGGTGACACCCCTCCTCCTCAGGTCAATGTAGTGCCTTAATTGGCTGTATATAATAGCAACGAGCGCCTCATAGTCTGTTGTTAATAATGGAAAGTTGGCATCTAGTAAGATGGAGATCAGGGAGAACTCGAGAATGCAGATGCTCTTGTATTCACCACAAATCAGAAGTTGTCTCTTCATGAGTCACTATTCAATTTCAAAATATTCAGTCATTCATGTATTTGTTTTAGTATTAAATGTGTTCAGCTAGGTAAATATGTGGGTTTGCTGCTTATAAAGTGAATGACAGGGGTTCCCTTTACTCAGCAGGGCTACAGCCCAAAATTACAGGCATGTGGTCTGGTTGACACCTGTGCATATCCAATTATGCAGTGGGATTATGCTTTCTGTTCTGTGGTACGCAACTTTTTTTTGATACCATATGTAATACATATAATTTTATTTTGGCATGTTTAAAAATGGGGAAAAAAATGGGTAAATTTAAATATCAGATTTTTTTATCCAGTTTTTGGACTTAGGATGATATACAGATCCCCAGCAAAAATGGCATTGAAAACATGATCTCTCTCAGGTATAGAAAATTGCAAAAATCAGTTTTATTGGGGGAATTGTACTAATAACAAACAGACCAACCAATTAAAATCAGTTAAAATTGGCCACTAATGAGCGCTCAATATTCTCATCACCACACGTCACGCTCTCATACACCCCTTCTGGTACCGTTACCAAAACCCCAGATCTTCAGAGAGATGGAGAGAGCTAGTGCAGATACAGACACGTATAAAAGATCTTCAGCTTGCAAGCTCAGATAGGCATTTGCTGGTATGTAACAGTCTCACCACCCGTGTAATGATTCCCATAGTGTCTGTCCAGTACTCATCCGGATCCGGTCCACCTCAGGACAGTCCACATCAGGCCATGTCTCAGAGTGTTGCCAGCGTCTTTCGGTGGTAGGCGTAATAGATCAACCTGTTCTGCACATCAGTGCCCTATCGGGGAGAAAAACGCCAGCCCGCCCATACATGCTATCCCAGCTGCTGTTTCGTTGCATCCACCCATTTGCGAGCGTCGTCAGGATGTGCGCGATATACAGATCCCCAATCTGTGCAAGTTTGTTGTGCTTTATTATATCTATCAATACATGTTGACACATTAGAATGGAAAGAGCTATTTAGAATATTGAAAAGATGGATGCAGCTTTTAATAGGTTCATCATCAGACACAAAAAAATCGTAAATTCAGCATGTTTCTGTATCTAGGCAACAGATGCATACTTGGGTACAGAGATTTCAGTTACACAAACTGCAAGTTTGTAGTGCCTGCCCCATCACAAATATGAGCGTGTGGCACAGAGAAAAACACTTTGGCACTGATGCTATTCCAGGTGATAAGTAGCTTGCAGATGCGAGCTACTTATCACCTTGCAATCATGCAAGGATTACTGGCAAACCTATTGCCAGTTTCACTCGTGCGATGGCCGATCACTAGGGAGCATTACTCAGGCGAAAGCCTGAGTGATACTCCCATGTTACGGGCGATGGGGAGTGAGATTTAGCATGTGGTGCTGTCCTTCATCACCATGGCCTCGTTCCACACATGCACATCTTCCACCACTGCATCTGGGGGTCTCCTTTAACCATTTCAGCTGCGCGGACATGAGCTTCACATCCGCAGCGGCAGCAGCTAGAACTGCAGGGACGCGCTAGTCACGTCCCTGCAGTTTGGGGGGTCTGCAGGCGATCCTGCGGGCAGGTGCCCGCTATCGCATTGCCACTGCTAGCAGGGGGGATGGCTGCAGGGGACAAAAGTCCCCTATGCCAATCCGAGCATGTCCGCCGAGAATAAACACTGTTTTTGTTCAAAAACAGTGTTTATTCTTACATAGAGCCGCTGATTTCCACCGGTTTGTTAAATTTATGAATGGAAACAATGTTTCCATTCATAACCTCCCTGCCGCCACTGTAATTGGAGGCTTCCGATGGAAGCCTATGTCACATCCCCTAGTTACAATGTAACAATACATTGTATCCTATGTAGCATAATTGTATGCTACATATAATTTTGCTCAGCTGGGACATCTTGCGGTCAAATAGTAAAATACACCTGTTGACTATAGGGGAAAAAAATAATAAGAAGATCTATGTCAAGAGGGCATCTTAAAATTAGTGATGGATGTACAACTGAAAAAATGCACCTTTATTTCCAAATATTGTGACCATACATTATACTAGGGATATAATTTTAATGCTGCAATAACCAGGACAAATGGGCAAATAAAATGTGTGGATTTTAGTTATGGTAGCATGTATTATTTTAAAACTATAATGGCCGAATACCGAGAAATAATAGTTTTCTTTTTCCATTTTTTTGGGTTATTCCTGTCAGAATGCAACTAGATTAAAATAATTCTTAGCACAATGTACCGCTCAAAGAAAGCCTATCTGGTGGCGGAAAAAACAAGGTATAGATCATTTCTTCGTGATAAGTAGTGATAAAGTTATTGGGGAATGAAAGGGAGGAGCGCTGAAAGGGGAAAATTCCTCTCGTCCATAAGATGAAAAATACCTGCGGGCTGAAATGGTTAATAAGGAGATCCCCCCCAGAGCTTCCCGCCAGGTCGCCGGACATCTCTGTAGCCCCCCATGTAGCTGTGCAGGCACCCCAGAGCAATTTACCTTGCCCCACTGTACACCTGCTGCCTCTCGCCGCAAGTCCCATTTTGCAATTACATTGTATGTGTCGCTGTAATTACTTTCTATTGCAGAGTCCCGGCAAAGCATCTTTGAATCTCTCGCCGGGGCTCCCCATTGGTCCACTGTCAACGATGTGCTTTAGCATGTTTAGATCTGCTTTTTGCAGAGCTAAACTAATGCTTATGTCTGCTCATGCTACGCTTGCCGGAGGCATGGAAAGTATAATAGGATAGGGCAGTGTTTCTCAAACCTGTCCTCGTGACCCCCCAACAGTGAAAGTTTTTCAGGTAACCTCACCTATGCACAGGTGGTGTATTTAGTATCTCAGCTACAGGGAATCCCCCTAGCGGAGTCACCAATTGCCCCACCTGTGCATAGGTGAGGTTACCTGCAAAATATGCACTGTTGGGAGTCACAAGTACCGGTTTGAGAAACACTGGGATAGGGTGTAAAGAACTCGCTGGCGATAATATTGCCGAAGCGAGTTTTTTTTAACACCCTGCCTAGTGCTAAATGCAATTGGATCAGGAGACGTTATCATTGCCTGATTATCGGACTCGCCAGCGTTTAATGCTGGAAAGTCTGACAATTGCATCAGGCCCTTTGTCAGATAATTGCCCTTGTTGATGTATTGGTAGTTGATGTATACCATGTCTGCAGAAAAAAAAAAATATATATACTGTATATCAACTGTAACAATAAATGAAGATGTGCAAAAGAGACAAATCGGTCTTTTTAAGACCTCTGTCAATTGAGAATTTTTCTTTTTCCTGTGATTGTATAGTTTAAGTAAGTTGTCACAGTTAGCCGTATAAGTAACAACCCAATTTGCCAGAATGGGAGACCGTAATAATCGCAGAGGAGGTTGGTATGTATATGGTTGACTGAAATAAGTACAGTTCTCCAGTCAAATGCTGTTACTGTATGTGCTGAAAAATGAAGAAACAGAATAAATATGAGTGTGATCGAAAATACTGATGCTGCCAAAGTTGCAATCTCCTATTAAGAGTCATTTGTATGTAAAACCAAGTTATTTGATTAAAAGAATGTCTTTGCTTCATCCAAATAAACACTGAAATCAAAAAATATTTCCATAAAATTATACTTTTGATTTACATGCCTCTTCCATTGCTGTGAATTAGCTGTGGCCAGTACACTGGCCTTTTACTAAAAAAAAAATCATCAGCAAGCATGTGCTATGTTGAACAGGGCATGAACTACAGACTGATTGCCTGATAATGGCTTGTTTGAAAATCTTGAACAAAAATAAGTTGTTTTTGATAAGCTAGCCCTGGTTTTTCAGTAAGTATTTCTAGATGGTAAGAAAATGAAAACAAAATAAATTAAATTAAATCACATAGAGGTACCTACAAATATTTTTTCTTGATATTTTAGGGGATCTGAGACATGCCTATAGTCTCTACCGCTGTCCAATGTAATCTATTTTTAGTGCTTTGGATTGAAAAATAAAATAAATGTATATGCAAAAATGTTTTCCTTATACATATTTTTTTCCATTACAGGACAAAATTGTGGCGGTTTGGTGCAAGGTCCAAATGGTACAATTGAAAGCCCTGGATTTCCACATGGGTATCCAAATTATGCAAACTGTACTTGGATAATAATTACTGGTGAAAGAAACAGGATACAACTGTCATTTCACATTTTTGCTCTGGAGGAAGATTTCGATATTCTTTCAGTTTACGATGGACAACCCCAGCAAGGGAACTTAAAAGTCAGGTAAGACAAACTTAAAAAAATCTATTTATCCTATCTATCTATCTATCTATCTATCTATCTATCTATCTATCTATCTATCTATCTATCTATCTATCTATCTGTGTTTGAGGCTGTAATATGATACTCTAACCATGGAGTAAAAGGTTTTTTTTTCATTTGGGAGCAGAGAAATGAACCGTGAATTACAGTAGTATAGTTGTCTGGAATCCTGTAAAAATGTTATTAAAATTAAAATCTGAAGTCCAGGAAGACTAAGGCATGGTTGACACTTAGTAGAAATCATAAGTGTTTTGTAATTCTCTGAAAATACAATACTGGTAGTCACACGTTTATTGTATATCAATAGCATTGCATTTTTTGTGCATTCATATGCAGTTTTGTGTTTGGGATTTTTCTGCATTGTAAATTTGGACAGCAAATTTCCTTATTTTTGTTAGTGTTTTGTGTTTCAATGCAAGTCAATGAGAGTGCAGTAAAAACACAATTATGCATAAAAAATTGCATGCAATTTTGAGGGTAATTGAATACATTTTCATGTAAATTAATTTATGTATGCTCACAGATTACTTACAAAATGAAGAAACACATACAAGCACATAAAAAAATTGCAAAAACTTGTATGAACGTTCTTACAAAAAATACCTGAGAAATTCTAAATGCAAATCCTTGCGTGTGGGAAATCACATCCAGAAAACATTATCCTTATAGCCAATTCTCCTCACTTCTTGAAACATTCACCAATAACTGCACCTGAGAACCAAAACCTCAGGTGGAAATCTGATCATGTGGTCTTTCTTTTGGCAATAGCAGTATCAGATTTCCAGTGATGTTAGCGGCTACTGTTGGTTTTAACCACTATACACAATTCAATACGGCATATAGAGAAAATAAACCATTGATATCTAACTAATATAAACAGTTTTCCTGGACACAGCCTTGTACACTGTGGTATTGTGTTTGCTGTCTGCAGATGAGTAACCTAATGTTGATCTGATAATGTTCACCACTATCTTTGTAGTGCTCTGTGCTGTAGAAAGTGATAGGACTGTCATTCAAATGTCGTGTCTCTAACATCCCTCATTCCCCGACTTCTTCATGGCAATTAGGAAGTCTTTACAACTCACGATTGGTTGCTATGGGATATGACGGTACAGAATATGCAAGGCAAATGACCAAAACAGAAAGTATGGGACTTTTTTTATTTTCTAAACCTCATTATTACAAAATGTACCTGGATAGGCAAATACACACATTTGGCTTAAGTTGCTGATTAGTTTCTTGTTGGAGAATTCTGATGTTGATCTGTAGTATGAAGCATGTAAATGGGCAAGTTAAGAAAATCATATGGAATTGAAAAGCCTGCTTGCTTCTCCCAGCTTTAAGAGTAGAAAAGATATACAAACATCTTCTTTCTATGTAATAAGTGTTCACTTGCACGTTAATGTAGGATTTAAAATAAGCTCTCTTGCCTTCACAAATAGATATTTTCAGTAGATGGGTTAAAGGGAACCTGAGGTGAGATGGATATGGAGTCTGCAACATTTATTTCCTTTTAAACAATGCCAGTTGCCTGGTTGTCCTGCTGATCTGTTTGGCTGCAGAAGTGACTAATTCACACTAGAAACAAGCATGCAGCTAATCTTGTCAGATTTAACAAAAATGTCAGAAACACCTGATTTGCTGCATGCTTGTTTAGGGTCTATGGCTTAAAGTATTAGATGCAGAGGATCGGCAGGATAGCCAGGCAACTGGTATTGCCTAAAGGGACCCAAGCTAAGAGATATATGGGGGCTGCCATATTTATTTCCTTTTAAACAATGCAAGTTGCCTGGCTGTCCCCTTGATCCTGTGTCTCTAATATTTTTTGCCATAGGCCCTGAACAAGCATGCAGCTGATCAGGTGTTCTGACTTATCTGACTGAATTAGCCGCATGCTTGTTTCAGGATTGTGATGCAGACACTACTGACACCGAAAAATCATCAGGACTGCAGGTCAACCAGTATCTTCTGAGAGGAAATAAGTATGGCAGCCTCCATATCGCTCTTACCTTTAGTTCCCTTTAAAAGGAAATTAATATGGGATCCTCCATATACCTCTTCAGGTTCCTTTTAAAATGTATCTACACACCTGTGGTAAGTAGATAATTTCTTTATTAATATTTCTACTTCCTGCCTGCAGTTTTTTGCCAGTGGACAGGAAGGTAGTGGTAGTAATAGTGGAAGAGGATTTCACACAGACAAAATAAAGTTATTTGCATGTTCTCAGTCAGCAACATACATTTTCTTTCTCTGTTAAGTCCCTCAGCAAGTCTACACTCAAGGGGCTTGATTCACTAAACCGTGATAACGCAAATATCACACCTTATCAAAGATATCACACCTTATTAAAGTTAACACGCCTTATTAAAGTAGCATAGCGAGCGCTACAAACCCGCAGGACGAGTGCCATTGCCAATTAGCAGGTTTGTAGCGCTCGCTATGCTACTCTGATAAGGCGTGTTAACTTTGATAAGGTGTGATATCTTTGATAAGGTGTGAAATTTGAGTTATCATGGTTTAGTGAATCAAGCCCAAGAAGTGAGAATATCTCAATAATTTCCCAGAAGAAAAAATAAAGGTCTGCAGGTAATTAGGTGTCGGAGAAAAATACATAAATACCATTTGTTAAAAAAAGACATCCATCATTAAGGTACCCATTAAAACACACCTAAACTGAGAGGGATATGGACACTGCCATATTTAATTCTTTCTAAACAATGCAGATTGCCTGGCTGTCCTTCCCGAGCCACTATATCTAATATTTTTAGACCCTGAACAAGACCCCTATTATAGACCATGAACAAGCATTCCAATCAGGTGTTTCTAATTAAAGTTGTTTGACCTAGCTGCATGCCTATTTTTGGTGTGTGATTCAGACACTACTGCAGCTAAAGAGATCAGCAAGACTGCCAGGCAACTAGTATTGTTTACAAGGAAATCTATATGTCAGCCTCTTGTTCTCCGTTTAGGTGTACTTTAACCTATTTTGGTTCCTGGACGTAGAAACTACGTCCAGGAACCATGCGCGCTACCGCACGCTCCTGCGGCCGATCGCGCGCATGCACGTGCACTCTTGGCCGCGGATTCGGTAGCCAAGGAATCAATGTATGGGGCTATGGTGCCCGATCACTGATTCCTCTCCCCCGCTGAAAAAGCGACAGCTTCTCTCGGAAGCTGTGCTTTTTCTGGCCGTTCCCTTCCCGATGAGTCACTCTAAGCGTGTGTTACGCTTAGAGTGACGTCATGTAAACAAACTCATGGCCGCCATCTTGTGGCCAAAAAGTAAAACTACAACTAAAATTAAAAAAAATTTAAAAATAACACACAATTACATTATAAAACTATACTTTACATCCCACTCTCCCAAAAATACCCAAATAAAATGTTTAATATATAAAAAAAAAACCATTACAATAAAAAAAAACAAACACATGTAAATATTTACCATGGGTCTAAACTTTTTAAATATCAATGTAAAGATGAAATATTTCTATATTTTTTTTATTTTAAACTTGTAAATAGTGATAGATGCAAAACGGAAAAAATGCAACTTTATTTCCAAATAAAATATTGTCGCCATACATTGTGATAGGGACATAATTTTAACGGTGTAATAACCGGGACATATGGGCAAATACAATACGTGAGTTTTAATTATGGAGGCATGTATTATTTTAAAACTATAATGGCTGAAACCTGAGAAATAATGATTTTTTCTGTTTTTTTCTTATTCTTCCTGTTAAAATGCATTTACAGTAAAGTGGCTCTTAGCAAAATGTACCCCCCAAAGAAAGCCTAATTGGTGGCGGAAAAAACAAGCTATAGATCAGTTCATTGTGATAAGTAGTGATAAAGTTATAGGCTAATGAATGGGAGGTGAACATTTCTCAAGTGAAGACGGAACCTGAATGGGTTAAAGCAGAATTCCCCAACTCTGTCCTCAAGGCCCACCAACAGTACATGTTTTGCAGAAAACCACAAACATTCACAGGTGAGGTAATTAATGTCTCAGCAGAGCTGATTACCTACCTCTGTGGATTTCCACAAAACATGCACTGTTGGTGGGCCTTGAGGGCAGTGATGGGGAATACTGATATAAAGGATACCAGACCTGAAAACAGGAATATAATGTCCCCTGTGCCGATGCCTACTGCTCTCCCCATTCTCCTCTCTGCCCCCTGAATGCACCCCGGGATCTTCTTGTAAGTCACCGGAGTCGGGCTTCCGTGCAGACGCTGACCGGGCTGGCCTGCATGGAAGCCTGACTCCGGCGGCTTACAAGAAGATCTGGGGGTGCATTCAGGTAAAATGCAGGGGGCAAATAGGAGAATGGGGGAGCAGTAGGCATAGGCACAGGTAACATTATATGTCTGCTCTCCCCATTTTCCGATTTTTGGGGCTCTGGTATCCTTTAAGTAATGTAGAGTAGAGTACACGTTCACACAAAATTATGTTTGTATCTGAACACCAAAATAAATGACTGGCAAAGTAAACAACCACAAAGTATAAACCAGTCATTTTGGATGCTTTGTCTGGCTCACAAGAGCATAAAGGAATGATTAGCATTTCTCTAACAACTTCCTTAAGTTTTGCGTTGTTTTTTGGGGGGGGGCATATAACAGTGCATACAAAGAAGAACTATACAGGGTGCGTCATTTATATAGAACATCTTAATAAAATGGGAATGGTTGGTGATATTAACTTCCTGTTTGTGGCACATTAGTATATGTGAGGGGGGGGGGAACTTTCAAGATGGGTGGTGACCATGGTGGCCATTTTGAAGTCGGCCATTTTGAATCCAACTTCTGTTTTTTTCAATAGGAAGAGGGTCATGTGACACATCAAACTTATTGGGAATTTCACAAGAAAACCAATGGTGTGCTTGGTTTTAACGTAACTTTATTCTTTCATGAGTTATTGACAAGTTTCTGACCACTTATAAAATATGTTCAATGTGCTGCCCATTGTGTTGGATTGTCAATGCAACCCTCTTCTCCCACTCTTCACACGCTGATAGCAACACCGCAGGAGAAATGCTAGCACAGGCTTCCAGTATCCGAAGTTTCAGGTGCGTCACATCTCGTATCTTCACAGCATAGACAATTGCCTTCAGATGATGGTATGGTGTTGTATATGGGGTACAAAGATAGTGGGGCCTTTTTTTTTATCAATGGAAACCTCAGGGCCACTGCATATGCAAAATTGCTACATGATGATGTGTTTCCCTCTTTATGCACTGAAGCTGGCACGTTCCCTACGTTTTTCCAGAAAGATGGTGCACCACTACATTATGGGTGTCAGGTCCGAGCATTCCTAGATGAACAGTTTCCTGAAATGTGGATTGGTCGTCGTGGGCCAGTTGAATGGCCCACAAGGTCTCCCGATCTGACCCCCTTAGGCTTTTATCTTTGGGGTCATCTGAAGGCAATTGTCTATGCTGTGAAGATACGAGATGTGCAGCACCTGAAACTACTGATACTGTAAGCCTGTGCAAGCATTTCTCCTGCTGTCTTTCTATCAGTGTGTGAAGAGTGGGAGAAGAGAGTTGCATTGACAATCCAACACAATGGGCAGCACATTGAACATATTTTATAAGTGGTCAGAAACTTGTCAATATCTCATGAAAGAATAAAGTTACGTTAAAACCAAGCACACCATTGGTTTTCTTGTGAAATTCCCAATAAGTTTGATGTGTCACATGACCCTCTTCCTATTGAAAAAAACAGAAGTTGGATTCAAAATGGCCGACTTCAAAATGGCCACCATGGTCACCACCCATCTTGAAAAATTTCCCCCCTCACATATACTATTGTGCCACAAACAGGAAATTAATATCACCAACCATTTCCATTTTATTAAGGTGTATCCATATAAATGGCCCACCCTGTGTAATTTTGTACTTCTCCTGGTAACCACCTGTATGCATTCTCTGCCAACAATTTAGCCATTTAAAAGTGCTGAAATGTAAATTGAAAGCCAACTTGAGTGTTGGGCGCTTCTTATGTTTGCTTATTGTTATGGCAATGCTAACAGGTTAGGTATCTTTCAGCAAATCTGAACACCACTGAAACTTCTTGGTTACATTCTAACCCTGGTGTACTTACTATTGTCATAAGCAAAGTGGTAAACCTCATCAGTATGACAGGGCTTTAATCCTTCAACATATTCTGTAGGCATCATAAATTAAAGGAAAAACACAATTTCTGCATTCTGTGACCGTGTTTAGAGAAATTTCTCATTTTGGAATGCTATAGTTATTTTGTAAAATAGCTACCACCTTTAGTGAAAACATCTGTAAATGGTACTTTTAGCTATGTTGGGTTCTATTTTTTGTAGGCAATTTTCTCTAGAAGCACATATGTTCTAAAAACTAAAAAAAAAAATAGTGTTTACTTTGGCATGCATTTAAAATGAGTATTGGGCTATATTTAGTACTTCACTGTTTTTTCTTTTCCTTTTTATGGATCCTCACAATCCATATCTTTTTATTCTTCTTCTTATGACTGGCAAAGTAAACAACCACAAAGTATAAACCAGTCATTTTGGATGCTTTGTCTGGCTCACAAGAGCATAAAGGAATGATTAGCATTTCTCTAACAACTTCCTTAAGTTTTGCGTTGTTTTTTGGGGGGGGGCATATAACAGTGCATACAAAGAAGAACTATACAGGGTGCGTCATTTATATAGAACATCTTAATAAAATGGGAATGGTTGGTGATATTAACTTCCTGTTTGTGGCACATTAGTATATGTGAGGGGGGGGGGAACTTTCAAGATGGGTGGTGACCATGGTGGCCATTTTGAAGTCGGCCATTTTGAATCCAACTTCTGTTTTTTTCAATAGGAAGAGGGTCATGTGACACATCAAACTTATTGGGAATTTCACAAGAAAACCAATGGTGTGCTTGGTTTTAACGTAACTTTATTCTTTCATGAGTTATTGACAAGTTTCTGACCACTTATAAAATATGTTCAATGTGCTGCCCATTGTGTTGGATTGTCAATGCAACCCTCTTCTCCCACTCTTCACACGCTGATAGCAACACCGCAGGAGAAATGCTAGCACAGGCTTCCAGTATCCGAAGTTTCAGGTGCGTCACATCTCGTATCTTCACAGCATAGACAATTGCCTTCAGATGATGGTATGGTGTTGTATATGGGGTACAAAGATAGTGGGGCCTTTTTTTTATCAATGGAAACCTCAGGGCCACTGCATATGCAAAATTGCTACATGATGATGTGTTTCCCTCTTTATGCACTGAAGCTGGCACGTTCCCTACGTTTTTCCAGAAAGATGGTGCACCACCACATTATGGGTGTCCGGTCCGAGCATTCCTAGATGAACAGTTTCCTGAAATGTGGATTGGTCGTCGTGGGCCAGTTGAATGGCCCACAAGGTCTCCCGATCTGACCCCCTTAGGCTTTTATCTTTGGGGTCATCTGAAGGCAATTGTCTATGCTGTGAAGATACGAGATGTGCAGCACCTGAAACTACTGATACTGTAAGCCTGTGCAAGCATTTCTCCTGCTGTCTTTCTATCAGTGTGTGAAGAGTGGGAGAAGAGAGTTGCATTGACAATCCAACACAATGGGCAGCACATTGAACATATTTTATAAGTGGTCAGAAACTTGTCAATAACTCATGAAAGAATAAAGTTACGTTAAAACCAAGCACACCATTGGTTTTCTTGTGAAATTCCCAATAAGTTTGATGTGTCACATGACCCTCTTCCTATTGAAAAAAACAGAAGTTGGATTCAAAATGGCCGACTTCAAAATGGCCACCATGGTCACCACCCATCTTGAAAAATTTCCCCCCTCACATATACTATTGTGCCACAAACAGGAAATTAATATCACCAACCATTTCCATTTTATTAAGGTGTATCCATATAAATGGCCCACCCTGTGTAATTTTGTACTTCTCCTGGTAACCACCTGTATGCATTCTCTGCCAACAATTTAGCCATTTAAAAGTGCTGAAATGTAAATTGAAAGCCAACTTGAGTGTTGGGCGCTTCTTATGTTTGCTTATTGTTATGGCAATGCTAGCAGGTTAGGTATCTTTCAGCAAATCTGAACACCACTGAAACTTCTTGGTTACATTCTAACCCTGGTGTACTTACTATTGTCATAAGCAAAGTGGTAAACCTCATCAGTATGACAGGGCTTTAATCCTTCAACATATTCTGTAGGCATCATAAATTAAAGGAAAAACACAATTTCTGCATTCTGTGACCGTGTTTAGAGAAATTTCTCATTTTGGAATGCTATAGTTATTTTGTAAAATAGCTACCACCTTTAGTGAAAACATCTGTAAATGGTACTTTTAGCTATGTTGGGTTCTATTTTTTGTAGGCAATTTTCTCTAGAAGCACATATGTTCTAAAAACTAAAAAAAAAAATAGTGTTTACTTTGGCATGCATTTAAAATGAGTATTGGGCTATATTTAGTACTTCACTGTTTTTTCTTTTCCTTTTTATGGATCCTCACAATCCATATCTTTTTATTTTTCTTCTTATGTAATTATTTTCAAAATTGGAGACTTCTGGGAATACTGATACAATTACCCTCTACAAAGGTGATAAAAATATTGCACAATGGCAGAGAAACCATCAAAACCATAGCATGATGTGTAAACAACCCGACAACCTGGAATACAGCCAAACAGATGCATACGCTTACATGACAGTATAGGCAATTGAATAAGATCCTGAAGGCAAGCTTGAAGGAAAACTGCATTTGGAATGCTTCCAAGGATTTTAAACCGATAGACATGTATTGCTGAGGTCTATAACGGGTACACTTTTATTTTTTCACGAAGGATGATAAAGATCTTGCACAGGAAATTAAAACATTGATGCTCATGGGGATGTTAAGTAAACTCTGTCTTACAAAGCAAATGACATTTTTATTTGTTATAGAAACTTAAAACCTATAGCATTTTATCTTTTTTTTTTTTCTTAAGGATTAATTCAGTATAAATCATTATGGCTACTTTGCAGTGCTCAGTTGTGTTGCAGAATAATTCTGCATGTCAACTCACTGCCCATACTATTCTATGGGCTGTTCACAGTACTGCATTGTAACTGATCGTGTTATTCTAACTCCCTGCAGGCAGGCTTTGCATTAAAATCTATGTCCATTCTCCACTCACATTTTAATGCGTGCATTATGTAACTGACCACTATGAATCCAGCCTTAACCTCTTTAGGACTGCAGGGCAAAACCCCCCTAGTGACCAGGCCATTTTTGGTAAAATTGTCCACTGCAGCTTTAAAGGGAAGATCCAAGCAAAAAAAAAAATGAGATTCACTTACCTGGGGCTTCTACCAGCCCCATGCAGCCATCCTGTGCCCTCGTAGTCACTCACTGCTGCTCCAGTCCCCCGCTGGCAGCTTTCTGACCTCGGAGGTCAGGGCCAAATTGCGTACATTTTTACACATTCCCGCTAGTGCAGGAACACTAACACATACATTTTTACGCGTTAGTGGTGAAACACGTAAATTTTTGTTCCTGCACTAGCTGGAATGCGTAAAAATGTATGCAATGTGGCCCTGACCTCCGAGGTCAGAAAGCTGCCAGCGGGGGACTGGAGCAGCAGTGAGTGACTACGAGGGCACAGGATGGCTACATGGGGCTGGTAGAAGCCCCAGGTAAGTGAATCTCATTTTTTTTTTTTGCTTGAACCTTCCCTTTAAGGCCAGGCTGCAGGGCCACACAATACAGCACAGAAGTGACCCCCCCTTTTCTCCCCACCAACAGAGCTCTCTGTTGGTGGGGTCTGATCACTCCCCCCATGTTTATTTTTTAATAATAAATATTATTGTTCGTGTTTAAAAAAAAACAAAACTGTTTCTTTAAAACCCTTCCCTCCCTCCCTCCCTCCCTCCCCACAGCCAGTCAATTACAGTGATTGGCTGTCATAGGCTTCTGCCTATGAGAGCCAATCACTCTCTTGTCCCCCAGGGGGACAGCCGTGTCACACGGCTGTCCCCAGTGCAGCGCTGCTGCTGATCGCAGCGCTGCACAGTGTAAATAGATGGCGATTACGCCGTCTAACAGTCTCCGAAGCGACAATAGCCGCTCGGAGACTGAAGGCGGGGCGGAGCTCCGCCCCCCAAGAAGGAGATGCGCGCGCAGCGTGCACGCGATCTCCTACATTAGCTGGCCCCAGGACTTTACGCCAATCGGCGTTAGGCAGTCCTGGGGCTGCCGCCATGGCCACGCCCATCGGCGTGACGCGGGCGGCAAGAGGTTAGTGAATGTGTACCGTTTTGGATCTTATATTTTGTAGTAGGGGACCACTTACCTCATTGCCCTCTATACGTCTGTCCCTATTTCGTCAGTTTTGATGCAGGCTGGACCCTAAAATCATTGTTTAAATTCTTTGACCAGTTTGGTCAAATAGTGAGGCTAGAGAGAGGAGGCAGAGCTTCTTTGTCCTGCTCTGTCATTTCTCCGTCATCTCCGCCCCTTTGCTCCGCCCTGTCAGTTGGGCTCCCGTAGATGTGCGGCTCCCCTGCTCATTACAAGAGCGCACAGCGCTGGGGGAAGGTGTTCGTGCATGGCTCTCAGTGTACGCACTCCGTAGACTGTGCAGTGATGTACTGCATGCGCGCGCGCTGTACGTTACACGTGAGCACGCGCGCACTTTCCCAGGGATGCGCACCCCAAGTCTCCACTGTCTCGCTCTATTTTATCGGCGCTTGAGACTTGGAGATATTAGGAAGTAAGAGGCTGCCGACCCGGAAGATGAAGCAATGGACGGACTCGGTAGCCATCTTGGATTAAAACCAAGCTGATTTTGGGCTATATTGCGCGAACGTGGGGCGGTGGTGCTGCGAAAACCAGCACAAGTAATTGTATTTACATTTTGATACATGCCTATGTCATTAAAAAAAAATTATATATGATACCCAATGGCTTTAAGAAGACAATGATCGGTATAATGTGGAGAAAGATTGATGTGCAAAGTCTGAGAGAAATTGTTTAAATTTTATTAGAACTTTAAGAATCTTTCACTTGATTTTATGCAACATTTTTGATGAATAATTGGTCGTATAGACCTTTCTAGCCAGCACATACTGTAGAGGCTGATCTGCAGATGAAGGTCTGTTAAACAAGGTGTGTATGAGATCTGCAGATATCATAGACTATGAATGCATTTTGCAGGAACGGATCTTTTGCAGGAATTGATCTTTTGCAGATACTGATCTGTTGCTGTAATGGATTGCGAATATGCCGCTGCGCGGTCTGGCAGCGGTTCAGACCGGCGGTTTCCGCACAGCAGCATGCGTCTGGTTTGCCTGGGCCTTCTAGTGCACACAGATGGAGAGCTACGCACGCGCCCACTGGGAGGCAGGACCTTTATGCCAATAGGAGAGGGATCAGCTGATCAGGTCGATCAGCTGATCCCAGCGCAGTTATTGATTGGCTGAGTGGCGCTGGGAGGCGCTGAGGAGCGCTGCAGTATATATAGATCTTGCTGGTCAGTCTCAGGTCGTCTGCCGTTGCGAATACCTATGTGTGAGCACTCAGACCTCAGTCAGATCCCACAGTGTGTTAGAACCAGGTGGACCTGGGAATTCACACTTAGCCAGATTACGCTTGTGTTATACTTTAGACCAGTTTCGGGGTGTTGAGACCAAGGACCTCACACCCAAGCTTAGGATTACTGTGTCATTACTGTGTTATACTTTAGACCAGTTCCAGGGTGTTGAGACCAAGGACCTCACACCCAAGCTTAGGATTACTGTGCCATTGCTGTGTTATACTATAGACCAGTTCCGGGGTGTTGAGACCAAGGACCTCACACCCAAGCTTAGGATTGCTGTGTCATTGCTTTGTTATACTATAGACTAGTTCCTGGGTGTCGAGACCAAGGACCTCACGCCTCAGACTAGGACTCTGCTTTATTTCTGTTATGACTATTTGCTCTGTCGACCTCTCTATTGCTTTCTGATTCGGTACCTCTGCATATCTGCCTACCTGTTGCCAAACCCTGCCTGTACCCGGTTACCGAATCAGCCTTCTGTCTCTGTACCTTATCTGCTCGTGTGTTGCCGACCTGGCCTGCCCGACCTTCCAGGGTGTCACTCACTCCTTGAGTGCTCAGTCTATCTGTACTAGTTGTGACACTATTCCACCAAGTGTCAGTTGCAGCTAGGACTCCCGCTCCTCAGAGAGTCCGGCCTTTTAGCAGCCAGTGGCCTCTTCCCCTGGAGTCCCCTGGCTGCAGTACAGTCTAATATCTGATCTCCGAGTATCACTGGTTGCCAGGTTCTCACTATTCCCTCTCTCAAGGAGATAGTTCCTGCACACCCCAGGGCCACGTGCCCCTCAGGTGGTTCTTGGCCGAGCTGCCTGTATCTCCCGCCTCACGGGAGATAGTTACACCAAACACTTACTCTTTATTAGGTGTCCAGAGGTTAGTCATATTTGTAGTATTGGTGATTCTGCAGATCATCCATAATCAAGTATACATCTGTATTATTGATGATTCTGCAGATCATCAATAATCAGATTCTCTCTGTGTGCTGACACCGATCGTTACAGTTGCATGTGTACAGCATCTTTGTGTACTGCATCTTGCAACAATTTGCATCTGATGGGGAGTTCAGCTCAATAGAATAGACTGTGTAGAGCAGCCTTTCTCAACCTTTTTACCCTGGAGGAACCCTGCAAATAACTTTTGGATCTCGAGGAACCCCTGCATTTATTTTGCAGGAGGCATGGTCTTTAAAAGTATGTGTAGCTATTTATTTCACTACTCCCTATTACACTGCCACTCATTATACTGTCTCCTGAGCCCCCAATTTAGTGCTTCTTATTACAGTACCACCTATTATAGTGTGCTCTATTATACTTCCCCCACGATAGAGGAAAATGCCAAGGAACTCCTACAGAGTGCTCAAGGAACCCTGGGGTTCCAGTGAACCCTGGTTGAGAAAGCCTGGTGTAGAGTATGCTCTCATACTACATGAAAGGGGGTAAAATTGGTGTGTGATCTTTCATTTTCCAAAGACTTTTATCTGATGTGTGTACCCACCTTTAGATGCTTTTCTTGCGTTGAAAGCCATCCATGGCTACAATTACTAGGTAATGCCCAGTGATGTTGCTCCAGGGATTTTATCTGATTGCCATTTGGAGTCGGGATGGAATTTTTTCCCTTTTGGGGCTAATTGGACCATGCCTTGTAAGGGTTTTTCACCTTCCTCTGGATCAACAGGGATACGTGAGGAAGCAGGCTGGTGTTGTACTTTGCTCTCTGGTTGAACTCGATGGATGTACAGCTTTTTTCAACCCAAATAACGATGTAACTATAACCGAGTATCCCTATCTGCGCAATGCACATTACATTGATTGCATAAACGCCAGTGAAATATCCATGTTCTGTCTGAATACAGAAATGATACCATCATTTAGTGAATCAGCACCAAGGTTTCTTGTAAATGGCCAGTACAGTTGTTCAATGAGATGCGAATAAGTTGAAGTAATTCTATACATATTTTGTAAGTACATTTGCTCATCTTGAAAACAGTTCAGTTTACTGAAGCCAAGATGGAATTTCACTGGTCCATATAAGGCTGTACACATTTGCATAAACATTTCCATAATTCTGTATTAACTTGCCACTGTTTGCGTCTTATTGACAATCTAGTGGCCAGCATATCTTTAAAGGGAAGGTTCAGGGAACTCTTGAAAAAAATAAAAATCCCTATCCACTTACCTGGGGCTTCCTCCAGCCCGTGGCAGGCAGGAGGTGCCCTCGCCGCCGCTCCAGAGGCTTCCGGTCGTCTTCGGTGGCCGACCTGACCTGGCCAGGCCGGCTGCCAGGTCGAGCTCTTCTGCGCTCCATGGCCGGGCTCTTCTGCGTCCCATGCCGGCGCGCTGATGTCATCGGACGTCCTCCGGGCTGTACTGCGCAGGCGTTATAGGTTTGAAAAAGAATGACCTATTTATGAGACTAGATTGTGATCTGTAAGGGGGAAATAAATGCTGTATCTTTTTAGCATGAATTTGCAAACATGTAAATAGTTACCAACCTTCTAAATCATAGTACAAAACATTATTTGTTCACATAATGTTTATCAAGTATTTTGGTACAGAGCTAAAAGCAACAATATCTTCTTCTCTAGCTCAGCGATGTTTGTAGAATTTTACTTCAGCCATTGAAAAGAGATAAATACACAGGCACACACACACACACACACACGCACACACAAACACTTTATATATTTTTCTCCGTCTGCATTATCTCTTCTTAAAATGTAACTCCCTGAGGAAAAATAGAGTTCAAACTCTTGCAGGAAAAAAATACAGATCTCAAGCAAAAGTGGGGATTATGTACAAATCTGTAAAAGCCACCTGTATGAAATATTGTAGGATTATGTGAGCATTGGAAAGGAGTCTGAGAGAAACACCTGGTGATTTATTGTTTTATTTTGTTCCGCTCTTGCTACCAATATCGGCATCAATTTTCTGTTACTGTTTCAGAAATTTCAAGTCAAGGATACTTTGTTTTTTTCTATCTCAAAATATCAAGGTTGAGGGATATACAAATAGAGCTTGAATTATCCTAAAACTAATTGTCTGGTCTGGGTATCTACAGAAAATAGAATTGCTGATAAAGGTCATCTGTGAGCTTTCCTATGTATACAAAGAAAAAGATTGAGAATAAGAAAGGAGCTTATGCTGGTGATTTAATGTCAATAAAACGGTTTACAGTCATGTTATTCTTTCTATATTTCTTTTACAAATGGAGCAGCATAATGTAGATAATTGGAGTCGATGCACAAACCAGAATTCTGGTGTTACAACTGGTTTTATGCTCAGATCACCACGCCATTTTTAACAACTAATTCCTATGTCTTTAATGCAGGCTGAGTTAAAATATATTGTGTGTGTGTCAGTCGTATATGTTTACATTGAGGCTAATTTCACATATGGTGCAGTGCGAATGTCCCGCGGCAGGAGAGCGCGGGGCAAGACAATCGCACCGCACCTTTTCCTCTTGCACATTACCAACGGCAGAGTGTGCCGACAGGGTAATATGCATTGTTCCGCCCCCCCGGACAGTGACATGCCCCCTGCTGGACAAAAAGTATGTCACTGTTTTTTGGCTGATTTATGCATGTGTGCTGCACTGCCACTGAAACAATCTAAATACATTTTTGCAGTGCCATTGACTCCAATGCAAACATCTGCCCCTAGAATCTCTCCAGACCCTAGACAACTGCCTAGGTTTGCCATGTGGATAATCTGGCTCTGGGCCTGAACACACTGACATGCTTCTGTCCACTTATATTACAGACAGAATACATGTTGCTGAAAAGTGGACAGAAGCATAGAACTGTGTTCAGGCCCTAGCTTACACTAATACTGCCGAGTAGTATGTACACAAAACATCCCGTTTGATTTTTTTTTATTTGCATACATACAAAGTCCATCTTTATTTTTGTATGGGCAGACCTCTTTAGTGGATATAAACAGGAAAAAATCAATAGAAACCAACAGGCCTGCTTTCCTGTGCAGTATTCCTACTTTAAGCAAGCATTTGGACAGAGTGAAATAAATATTTTCTGGTGGCACAAACAGTAAATTATGTTAGAGGTGTAATATAAGCAAATCAGTTTAAAAGAACAATGGTATGTGATTACCAGTTGCTTGGTTGTAGTTCTTAACCACTTGACGACCAGTGGATTCTCGTATGATCTGTGCTGCGTGGGCTCTCCAGCCCGCAGCACAGATCAGGATAGAGCCAGGGTGATCAGACTTACCCCCTTTTTTCCCCACTAGGGGAATGTCCTCCTGGGGGGATCTGATCGCCGCCGGCTTGCTGCACTTTGCAGGGGGGGGGGGCTCTTCAAAGCCCCCCTCCGCAGCATTCTCGGCCCTCCGTCCCTCTCCCTCTCCCTTCCCTTCTGAGCTGCGCAGGACGGATATCTGTCCTGCGCATTGAAGGATAGGCTTCAGCCTATTATATGCAGGCAATCCCCGGCCAATCAGAGGCCAGGGATCGCCGATCTGCCTTACTGCGCTGCTGCGCAGCAGAGCCATACGATGTAAACAGCGGGGATTTCTTCCCCGCGTGTTTACATTTTGCCGGCGAGCCGCGATCGGCGGCTCTCCGGCTGTTCACGGAGACACCCCCCGTGAACTGACATGGAAAGGCCGCTCGATAGAGCGGCCGTTTCCATGGTAACCCACAGACGACCAGTTTACGCCAATCGGCGTTAGCTGGTCGTCAAGAGGTTAATCTTTGGTTACAAACCTTACAAATCATTTACCTGAAGCAAGTGTGCTGATATGAAACTATGAATTATCTATGACATTTCTAATCTGCATGCTTGTTTTTTCTGGAAAATAGTACAAGAAGGATATCAGATTTTTAGGAGTTTATGATGTCAATCTCTAAAGCTTTCTACAATTCTATTTGTGAAAATATATTGTCAGACGCACATGGTACTTTATTGCTGAATTCAGATATTCATCTAGATACTGTTCTCTAGGCTTTTGGTACATAGACTATTTTCTGTTATGGCTAAAGATTTCATAATCCCCCCTCCCCCTACCAGTCTACAGCAGACCTGCACTTCTGCAGGGCCCCCAACCGCCCCGTTTTCGGCGGGACGGTCCCGATTTTCAGTTATTTCAGCTATGTTGTATATTTTAGACTGGGATAAAGAAATGTTTTACTGGAGCTATAATAACATAAAACAAAGATCTGTTCAATAATACAGTGTTTTTGTGTTACTGGTTTTGCTTTTGTCCACTGATCAGCCCTTTACTTGTGTAGTTGAATCTGTTGGCTTTATTTTCCTATCATGGAAATTATTTTTGTTTACAACTGAAGAAGACTTGTAATTAACTTTCTGCAGGTTGTAGGTGTTTGTATCTAAGTTTAAGTTGTTTCTGTCAGGTGTGAGCTGATAATAATACAAACATTTCCCAATTTTGTAGGAAAGTAAGGCATTCTCATCTGCTGCACTCCATTTCCATGGCAGGCTACTGCACTTTCAGTCTTCACCCTTGCTGGCTTGTTTGTGCTTGTGAATAAGGTCTGGCATTACATCTGGATAGTGGCTGGATAGTGTAATGGTTAAGGGCTCTGCCTCTGACACAGGCGACCTGGGTTCAAATCTCGGCTCTGCCTGTTCAGTAAGCCAGCACCTATTTAGTAAGGAGTTTCTTGGGCAAGTCTCCCTAACACTGCTACTGCCTACTGAGTGCACTCTAGTGGCTGCCTCGCAAGCGCTTTGAGTCCGCCAGGAGAAGGGCGCTATAATAATACTGCAATTACTTTGAACCACCAGTCAGCATCAAAATTTCCTGCTTGAGGGGCAAACTTCCTAATGCAGAATGATCCCATGAGGGTGTATTCAGTAACCTATAGTAGAGTTAAATTATACTGGCAATATCAACAGTAAGGTAGCCTGCTTTGCACAACTAGCATGATCTGTGTTCCCTCAATAATGTGTATGTGTGCTAATTACACAACTCGTGCTACCTTACTACTGGGATCACTGGTAAAACAGCTGTGAGCTCACTGTGCATGGCAACTTTACTGTAGGTTACTGAAGCCACTCCTTGAATAGAATGTGGTACCCTGGCTATATCCTCTGATGAAACACTTGTAAATGCATGTGGTTTCCTTCAAATAAAGCACTGTTGCGGGGCCTTGAGCACAGGGTTGGGGAATTGATCCATTTTTACTTTTTTTTTTTTAACCTGCCCCCTTATGAAGTGAATGAGAAGAGCTTATAGTATTATACAATGAGAAGAGATTATGGTATTAACTCCATCTCCTTTATGGAGCTCATCGAGTTGGAAGGATTCTCTAGTCCACGACATCCGCATGTTTGATTAAAGGGTTAATAAGGCTGATTACTGGGCTTATTTTTTTTTTTTTTTTTAAAGGACACGTGAAGTAAGAGGGGCTGCTATATTTATTTCCTTTTACACAGTACCATTTGCTGATCTTTCATGCTACAGCAGCATCTGAATCACACACTATAAACAAGCATACATTAAATGCAGTCACGTGTCAGTCAAACATCTGCTCTGCATATGCTTGTTCAGGGTCTATGGCTAAAAGTATTAGAGGCAGAGGCTCAGCAGAACTTCCAGTGCATTGTTTAAAAGGAAATAAATATGGCAACCTCCAGATCCCTCTCAGGTCATTCAAAGCTATAACTTATTTCACAACTCATACCTAAGCAAGCTTGCATATATAGTTTGTAAGAAAAATGATTGGTAGTTATCTCTCAGCACAACCATAGTTTATTAATTTAATAAATCATGTATGTGGCTTATCCACCAAGCAGTGCAATGTCTGGTTCTGCATGAAGAAATGCACACATGATTACTTTTTTTTCTCCGTTCATTTCAGTAGAGCGTCGGACACTAGAGCGAGGAGTATCCGCGGTGGAGCGCACGGAAGGTATGTATCTCTGCCCGCTGTCCAACACTGCCCAGGCAGAAATTTAAGCTGGAGGGGAGCGCAGAGGGGAGAGCCCGAAGTGAGGGACGGGGGGACCGCCCCCCCTCCCCGCCGAATGTGGCCATGACTTTCCCCTCAAGCTGCGACCCCTCCAGCACCCGAAAACGGGCCTGAGCGGGCCCCGGGGGGGGGGGGCAGAGGCTGCAGGCCCTATTGTTTTACCCATGCCTTTGTTCAAATAGCACCTGTTTGCTATACAACTCACATGAACTCACAAATGGAGAGTACATATCTGTTTGCATTTTCACTACAGTGAAAAGTGCTGTGCAGAAACTGACACATAATTGCTTCTGCAGTGCAAATAAACAAAAACAAAAAAAAACCCAGCATTTAGATTATTTGTGAATGGTGCCGTTGAAATACAATTTTATTAGAGAGCGCACATGCAAAAATGTATGCGGATGCACATGCAAAATGCCTACATTTTACAAAAACATATAAAGTGTGCATGAAAGCTACAAAGTAAGTAATGAGTAGATCATCTTGCTGCTCTTTAGTTAATTCTGAAAAAAAAGAGATAACAGAACCAGTAGAGATTCAGCATACACCAACTGGTAAATAAATGAACACAGTTGGGTGGGTGAAACAGACTACTTTGCTGCCTGGTGCTTGCCAGGTCATGACTCCCAGGACTACCGGTACCAGTGATGAGAAGAAAGAAGGGTATCTGATGGGATTGTTACCCTCCGCCATCCTTGCAAGAGTCAGCGCAGGCTGTGGAGGAAGGTGAGTAATGAGCAATCATTACCCTCTTGGTGTGCTCTAATACTACAAGTATGCCTTCCCCAGCCTGGCAAGCTATGCAGAGCGGTGCAGGGAGCTTTTATACCTGTTCCGGACACTGGACCACCCATGGAGCTGCATACCTGGCTTCCTCCACTGACTTCAGATCACGTTGTTACATGTGATCTGGCTCAGGAGATGGTGTCAACGGTGCAGCGCCACCTGGTGATGAACAAAGGGGTGATGGAAGAGACTCTTCCATTACCCCTCTTCCACAACTGGGTGTTGCTGCACCACTGACACTATTTTCTGAGCCCCGATTACATGTAATAAAGTGATCTGAAGTCAGAGGAGGATGGCAGAAGTGCAGAGCTGTGGGTGGATGAAGAGGAGAAGCCGGTCCAGTGTCCGAAACAGGTAACTATAAAAACGCTCCCTGTGTCTCATTAGGCAGAACAATTAGCTCTGCCAGCTGAGGTTACAATGAGTGTACATCTTCAACTGAAATATTTCGTTTTAGCTATTAATTCATAACCAGAGAATCTTCACGTGCTTATATAAACTTTAATATAGACCTGCAAAATCTGATACAAAAACAGTGGTTCACAAACATTTTAACCACTTGAGGACCCACCCTTTACCCCCCCTTAAGGACCAGCGCTGTTTGTTGGGATCTGTGCTGGGTGGGCTCTGCAGCCCCCAGCACAGATCAGCGGGCACGCAGAGCGATCAGATCACCCCCCTTTTTTCCCCCCTATGGGGATGATGTGCAGGGGGGGTCTGATTGCTCCTGCCTGCAGGCATGTTGCGGGGGGGCACCTCAAAGCCCCCCTCCGCGGCGAAATTCCCCCCTCCCTCTCCTACCTGTCCCCTCCCCGGTGATCTGGGCTGCACAGGACGCTATCCGTCCTGTGCAGCCAGTGACAGGACGTCCCCTGTCACATGGCGGCGATCCCCGGCCGCTGATTGGCCGGGGATCGCCGATCTGCCTTACGGTGCTGCTGCGCAGCAGCGCCGTACAATGTAAACAAAGCAGATTATTTCCGCTTGTGTTTACATTTAGCCTGCGAGCCACCATCGGCGGCCTGCAGGCTATTCACAGAGCCCCCCGCCGTGAGTTGACAGGAAGCAGCCGCTCGCGCGAGCGGCTGCTTCCTGATTAATTAGCCTGCAGCCAGCGACGCAGAACTGCGTCGCTGGTCCTGCAGCTGCCACTTTGCCGACGCACGGTATAAGCGTGCGGTCGCCAAGTGGTTAAAACATCCTAAAGCCACAATCAGACACAAGAGCTGCCATTATATCACATTCCCACTGTCCCTGTGAAGGTTTGTACCGCTTCAATCGCCCAGCCGCAGCCTATGCAGATTGATTGGTTACACAATCGCTATTGGACATCTGTAGGCCCTCCACCGGCGCACACCAAGAGGCCTCCGCATGCAAGCTAATTAATGCTGTATGGCTGACAGCCAGCCGGCTAACTGACGTGATCAATTGTCACAGTTCTTAATCTTAAGGGGGGCAAACAGGACACTGGTGGCTGATCCTTCTAAAGGTGGCCACTAACGGTCCAATTTCTAGCGAAAAATCATTCGAGCGATCAGAAATTCTGATCGGATGAAAAATCGTTCACTACACCATCAACTAACCAATCGATGCTTCCTATCTATCACGACCACCAAGAAAATCCAAATTTTCGTTTGACGAAAATTCATTCGGGCGACATTTTTTTTACTCGTTCATAATCGATTGTGTCCACCAATGGAGATTATTTACAACCAATCCGATCAGAATTTCTGATCGCTAGAACGATTTTTCGCTAGAAATTGGACCGTTAGTGGCCAGCTTAAGGAGAACGATTCGTGATGTTATCACCAGCTCTCTCACTTGCTGTATCGACAACTTGCTATATCACCAACTTGTTAATGTCCTGCACGGCTGCAGTGCCCATACCTTTTACATTGCATCATGAACTAGACTTGGTTGGCAACTAATCACAGATTTCTTCCACCCGTTAAGGCTGCTCACATATCAGCTTAGCTTTGATCTAATGGTTACTCACAACCTTCGCGCAGCACTGCGCTCTTCTTAGGGAGCTTAGCTCAGGGCTCCTGTGATAGCGGACGCCCGACGCTTACCACGCATCACCTCACAGCGTCATCTGTCCAGGCTGCTTTCATCAGCATCACGTAGGTTCCTGGCGTGGCCCGACGTCCCGGGATTGTGAGCGCTCACATGTGCCAGTCAGGCCCCGCCCGCTGATGCGTTTCGCCCCGCCCACGGGGCTTTCTCAAAGCGAAATGGGGATGGAGTTCCCTTCAGCAGCGCGGCCTTATAGACCAATTCCTCTCAGTTGAAAGGTCATCCTGAGTACATAGCGGCCATCTTTATTATGGTAACAGAGGGCAATACAGCGGAGCATTGGAACACTTCATCAAACATAAGTTAATCCTTTTATTCCTTTTTCCTTCAGAAGTTGGTGATCACTCAATCACTGAAATATTTAATTTGAAGATGCTAACAGATTAAGGATAGCTTCATTTTAACAGAAATTATCAACTTAAAATAATGATTCTAGGGATGATAATAAAGATGATGATGATGATGATGATTATTTGGGTAGGAAAAAATTGTAAAAACTAAATATGAATTTTTGGTAAGTACATTCAACAAAATGTATATTTTTGTTGATTGATTTTCATTTTTAACCCCGTGGTGGCATTGAGAATCAGGAAGACAACAGTTACATGTTACAGGATTATATATGCACAAGGAGAATTGAAAATTAGAAATCATATCTTAATGACAGATGGCTTAAACTCTCTTCATGGTCTGATGACCACATAAAGCATTTAATACAGCAAGCCCAAGGACACAATTGTGTGCAATCACGTTAAAATGGACACAAATGACAAAATGATCTAGACTAGGACTGATAAAGGATAGACTGGAGATGGGCCATACATTTATACTGTATATGTTTTGAAGTTGCATGAATTTCCATGCAAGGGTAATAATATGTATATCTTGCTTTACCTCTCTTTTTGGTATTTTTTTTCTATTTTGTCTGAGAAAGTATAAATAACATTGATGTAATAAATTACCAAATCTGCAAGCTGCGCTTTAAAGAGAAACTCTGACCCAGAATTGAACTTTATCCCAATAAGTAGCTGATACCCCCTTTTACATGAGAAATCTATTCCTTTTCACAATCAGATCATTAGGGGGTGCTGTATGGCAGATATTGTGGTAAAACCCCTCCCACAAAGAAATTCTGAGTACGTACTCTTGGCAGTTTCCGGTCTGTGAACCCTGTTGCATTGTGGGAAATGGCTGAATACAGCTGTTTCCAACTGCCAAAACAGCAAGCAGCAGCTACATCACTGGCCAGCAGTAAAAATGTCACCATGTGATAAATGTCAGTATATAAATCAGGGATTTAAAATATTTTACAATGGGCAAACACTGACTAAATAATTTATACATCATTTTTGTAAAAATGAAGCACTTTTTTATTACATTATTTTCACTAGAGTTCCTCTTTAAAGTTACTATCACAGCCATGTAAGCACAGAAAAATAATGAAAAATCAATCACTGTGGGGCATAAAAATGAAGGAAATGAAGGATTAATGATGTTTTATGTTATTATTCATATAAACCATTTAGCTGCTGTAGCTAATGTTCACAGTGTACAATGCTCAGTCTATCTGGTCTTTATCAAGTTACTGGACATTTTAAATAAGGGGAAATCAAATCTTTATTTACTACACCTTTAAAGCTAGTAAATCCTATTGGGGATATTAATAAAGCACCACACAGCTTCTTTACAATTGTATTTACATGTATTATTTCTTTTTAGAAATGATTGCAACACATGTTTGCAGTGTGCTGAATCTGCAGGATATTCACATAAGGTATTTGGTATACATGTAGAGGACCAGTGGGATGCTAATGATGCAACTTGCAACTGAGCCCATGCAAGTCCATAGCAACTTGCTTTTACTGACTTTGCAAAAAAAAACAAAACATAAAATTCGCAGCTCATTGATCTCCATATATACCAAATACCTTATTTGCAGATTCAATTTACTGCAAACATTTGCTGCAAAGCATCTCACCGATCTTCTCTCTGCACTCAAGTACCAACAAATGACTGTCAGGTATGTTTCTGATAGTTAGCAAGTTCCCTAGTTCTGGTTATATAATGGTTAAATGTTAAGCATCATACAGCATATGACTACATAAGAACTGTGTTAGTTATAGCACATGAAGGGCCTGATGCATGAAGCAGTGGTAAAATTGTTGTGTGCCGGCAGTGCATGACAATTATACGAGTATGAAGGGGGGGGGGGAGGGAGAGAGGGTGTCATGTTACCAAAGCAATGTACCAAATGTTTCCAAGATGATGCACATGTAACCCTGGTAACAGGTGTTGAGCTAATGGTGTAATGTTCTCCTGACCCCCCATTTGTACCAGTAAAATTGCTGTGTGCTGCCTGCACACAACAATTTTACTACTGCTTTGTGCATCAAGCCCATTAATAGTGGAGCACTTGTAACAAAATAAATACAATGGCAGCTCACTTCAAGGTCCTGTAAGACACACAGAGAGGACATACAAACTCCATAGAGATAGTGTCCAGTTTGGAAATTAAATCCTAGCACTGTGAGATGAGCATGCTTAACTGCGAGAATAGTCCTGCCTTCATTTTTAGAGGCAACATTCCGTTAGAAAGTTTTGGGATTCATAGACAACACTATTGCCCTGATCTAATAAAAACAAACTCCAGGATGATTGTTGTTTAAAGGGAATCTAAACTGAGGATATGGACTTTTCCTTTTAAAATAATACCAGTTGCCTGACTCTCCTGCTGATCCTGTGTCTCTAATACTTTTAGCCACAGCCCCTGAACAAGCATGTAGAGCAGGTGCTCTGACTGAAGACAGACTGGATTACCTGCATGCGTGTTTCAGGTGTTTGATTCAGCTACTACGACATCCAGAAGGAGCACCACAGCAGTAAAGTACCAGGGTGCCAAGGTCAAGGTCTGAGTGCCCACAAAGACCCACAGCAATCCAAACGTCAAGCAGAACCGGCACCACTGCAGAAAGTAGTATCAAAGCTCTTTCATTACATCAAACACGGCTCAGCAATGACAGACGCTGTTTCGGGCTATGCCCTTTATCAAACTGCAACAGCCTTAGTGAATACACCAGTGAACAAGCCTTTAAATAACCCACCCCCAATAAAAACACCAACCGGTGTCCTGCTGGGCGGAGCAACAGGCGGACCTGATGGGGAACTACATACAATAATATGCAAAGGTAATCTGAGTCATTTACCTGTCACCTGTGATCTGAGTGGACGCCATTCGGGTAGCGTTGCGCTGCGCGTTCATTGGAGAATACAGATTGGGTAACGCCCATCTGCTCTCCTATCATTCAGGAAATCTCATGGAGTTTACACGCTGGTGGTAATGGCATCCACTCAGATCACAGGTGACAGGTAAATGACTCAGATTACCTTTGCATATTATTGTATGTAGTTCCCCATCAGGTCCGCCTGTTGCTCCGCCCAGCAGGACACCAGTTGGTGTTTGTATTCACTAAGGCTGTTGCAGTTTGATAAAGGGCATAGCCCGAAACAGCGTCTGTCATTGCTGAGCCGTGTTTGATGTAATAAAAGAGCTTTGATACTACTTTCTGCAGTGGTGCCGGTCCTACTTGACGTTTGGATTCAGCTACTACTGCAGCTAAAGAGATCAGTAGGACTACCAGGCAACTGGTATTGTTTAAGGCTGCTTTCACAGTAAGACGTCACAGGCGCACGTTAGTGCAGCCTGTAACACAGCCTAACTCACAGCAATGAAAACTAAATGGGCTGTTCACAGTGCACACGTTGCGTTACACTGTAACGCTGCAAGTTCTGAGAAAGTGCAGCATACTGTGCGTTCTACGCGGCTTTAGCTGGTTGCCCATGCGCAGTAATTAGCCACATGGCTAAATAATATTCACTGCACTGCTGACGTGCAGTGTTTTCTTCCTGGAGTGGCCGCTTTGTGTGCTGATTGGCTGGCGGGACCACGTGATGCGGAGTGTTATCATGTGGTCCCGGAGACACAAAGAGACACACGGAGCGCACAAAGAGCTGCATAATGCAGCTCACTCTGGCGTCCTGCTTCAGCACCACCAGCCGTTGCGTTAGGGGCACGTTATGTGACCATAACGTCCCCTAAAACGCAACGTCTTGGTGTGAAAGTAGCCTAAAAGGCAACATCCATATCCCTCTCAGTTAAGGTTCCATTTAAAACCATAAGAATCGCAAATCGCATGATAGAATAGTACTGCATTACCACGCGAATATTGACTGTGCAAGAAACAACTCATTTAAACACTTCTCTACTCTTGCCATGCTTATCTACTTCCCTGTATATAAACATGTGTAAAAACATGGTTCTGTTTTCTATTTTTAGAGCATTGAGTTAGTATAGCATAGTTAGTATAGTTAGTATATCTTGTGGCCAAAAAGTAAAACTACACCCAAATACACCATTATACACTTTCCAATAAAAAATTAAATACATTTTCATTATTTAACTCCTTCCACCTCCACAGTAAAATGAAATATTATGGCCATACATTGTTCTAGGGACAAAATTGAAACGCTGTAATAACCGGGACAAATAGGTAAATAAAACGTTTCTGTTTTAGAACATTTTATTTTTAAACTACAATGGCTGAAAGCTGAGAAATTGTGATTATTTTTTTTTTCTTTTTCTTCCCTGTAAATGCATATAAAATAATATAATTCTTAGCAAAAAGTACTGCCCAAAGAAAGCCTAGTTTGTCCTGCAAAATATAATATATAGATCATTTTAGTGTGATCAGTAGCAATAAAGTTATTACTGAATGAATAGGAAGAGCAATTAAAGAAGAGAAAGCAGTGAGACTGGCACTCAACAGACTGGATACAGCAGCTGGACCTTGGTTGCAATCCACTGTGCTCTAGGTTACATACACTTCAGTATCTCCCAGTAGAATAAATAGCAAACCTTGCACCAGTATGCAATAATCCAATGTTCCTTTTAATCCAGCAAGTACAAGCAATACATTAGGAGCATAAAGAGGTCGGTCTAACGGCCATTTCGCAGGTTCCCCTGCTTCTTCACAGGCACAAAGATGTGCCCCTGAAGAAGCAGGGGAACCTGCGAAACGGCTGTTAGGCCGACCTCTTTATGCTCCTAATGTATTGCTTGTACTTGCTGGATTAAAAAGAACATTGGATTATTGCATACTGGTGCCAGGTTTGCTATTTATTCTACTGGGAGATAATGAATGGGAAGAGCTTTTGAAGGGGAAAACCTGTGGTAAGGAAGTGGTTAAACATTTTTTTTTTTTTATTGTCCAGTTTTTTTCATTTGACTTAGCGTCTGAGGTGATGTTTAAAATGTACCTGGGATGAAAAACTCTTCAGGATTTAAACTTGCCTGGGGCTCCATACAGCCCCCTGTAGTCCATCTGGTCCCTCAGATTCCATCTGGTCCCCTCTATTCTCCTACAGTCTGGCCAAAGAAATTCCAAAATTGGCCCAGTTGTGGGCCACTGCGCATGTGCAGTCCCAGCATTGTGCACCCCTGATTGTGCTCCCATGGCCAGGGGTTTTCTGCACATGTGTAGTTTATGAACACAGTAACTGTGCTTGGGAGCACGATCATATGGTGCACGCAGCCAAATCACGCATGGCCTCACTGCAGCACAACACAGCGGGCCAGAGAGAATCCAAGGGACCAGAGGGACTACAGGGAGCTAGAGGAAGCCCCAAGTAAGAAATAATCCTGAGGTGTTCATGTTCAATATGAGCAGATGAGCGTTACATTTCTATGCTAATTTACCTAAGTGATAGAACATATTGTTTATATCACAATGGTGGTTTTTGCACCATTGTTTGTTAAAGTAAAATAAATAGCCTTCCTCCTCCTCTGAAGCCTATTTTGTACATTCAAAATTCACATAATTTCAAAACTATGAGCATGTCACTGACCATCTTTCATTATGACACTCTCAAGTTTAACAGGGATAGATGTGACTTTAAAGCCTGGTACACACATTTAATTTTGATTAGTCAATCACTAGCCAATTATACCACTTCGGAGTAGTATGAAGGCCAACAGATTTTGAATGCTATGAACAGACTGTGTTGTAGGCTCTCATACTTCATGAAAGTGGTAAAATTAGCCAATCAAAATTGCATGTTTGTATGCACCCTTACTGATGCTGGGTAACAGTGGAGAAGTGATTGAGCACATCTGTCTTCCGTTTTTTAAAATGTGCCAGTTTTATGTGATAGGTTTGCTATCTTTGGTTAGATCATATCAGAATGTAGTAAAGGTTCTTAAAACATTACCAAATAAACGTTTTTATTTGTAGTTTTACAACTGTATCAGCAGTGAGAACGTATTCTGTATTTATGTATCCAAGTCAATTTGGATTTGTCAAACAAAAATGTTATACAAGAGACCGACTAAATGATAGGCTTGGCCACTATATATTTTCTTTAAGCAAGGAATGTGGGCACCTGAAGATAGGTGGTAATTTGGGTGCTGCTATAGACTGCAAAGTTATTCATAGTGATTGCACCACCTTGTGTATAATTTGGAAAACAGTGGAGCCGGAGTAGGAGCCAATGGCGCAGTAGCCAAACCCCAGATAGCAGTGGCTGTACACGGAATTTGGCTACCATGTAGCTTAACTGCAAATAGTTGCAAGGGTTTACGTTAAAACAATGGTTTGGCTATCAAGTAGAAAAATCCCTGAAAATGTCAGAGAGAGTAATCCACGCATGGAGTTAGTGTTAGTAGTAAGTGCGGGGCTAGTGTTAGGCATAGGTTTAGTAAGGGTTAGTATAACTTGGCGTTTGTGGCGGGGTGAGAGAGGTTATTGCTAGACATAGGTGGGGAGGGTTAGTGTGAGACATAGGTTAGGTCAGGGAATAGTAGAATATTGGTAACATTACTGATATTCTACTATTGGCCTTACCAGGTGCCCAGATTTTCAGGTACTTTTTTGGATGTACACCTTCTGTCTCCCAGCTTATTTGCCTTCATTTTCCCTCTATTTTAATTTTTTTTTGCCTATTTGAACAGGCAGTTCTTAACGTTGTAATAAAGATCAGGCTGACATGAGGCCTTTTTAGATGCCCAGGGGCAGAATCATTTTGGATGTGCAACTTTATATTATACTAGCTTAAGTGACAAACAGTTTGTAAGTAAATTTGATTGATATTAAAATATATTCTGACTTGTACTAGTGTGTTGATTTTGTACTCGCAGTAAAAATGTTTTTTGTTCGAAGTCATTTAATAGCTTCGCACAATAAAAACGTATTGAAAATATATTAAATAAAAAAGTTCCCCACTATGTTCTGATATGGGATAGGCTGTGGGAGAGGTGACCAAAAATAACTTTTTGTTTTGATTTATGGAATAGTGAAACATAACTGAATGTAGTGAAGTGAACTAACCCATGTCTACATAAAAAATCCCATCATCATAAAGAAGAGGCCTTTTTCTTTTTTCTGTACAAGATTGGATTTGTGGATGCTTGAAGTAAACACAGATTCCTTTCATCTCACTTCACACTTTAATAAATCTTGTGCATTGAGTCACTTGACTGGCTTCTAAGTGCAGGCGATGAAACTTCATAAGAGAAGCGAGTTTCAACATTGGTAATAGAAAACATGTAAAATTAGGAAAGGCATAACTAAGAAATGTGATCTTTTTACATTGTATTGTTTCATAATGTGTGACCTTTTTAGATGATGCTGTTTAATTAGTGTGTTAATTATTGTATTTTCCTAGAGTTCTGCTCTAGTGCTAGCAAAAACCCTAATGTTTGCACAGACTCTGTCTGGGGACTATTTCAAGCATGTTTAACCACTTGATGACCCAGCCTTTACCCCCCCTTAAGGACCAGCGCTGTATTTGCTGATCTGTGCTGGGTGGGCTCTACAGTCCCCAGCACAGATCAAACACCAGGCAGAGCGACCAGATCGCCACCCTTTTTTCCCCACAAGGGGAATGATGTGCTGGGGGGGGTCTGTTCGCTCCTGCCTGCGTGTGGCTGGCAGGGGGGGGGCACCTCAAAGCCCCCTCCACCGCAGGATTCCCCCTCTCCCTCTCCTCCCTCCCTTCCCCGGAGATCCGAGGCTGCACAGGAACAGATCTGTCCTGTGCAGCCTCTAACAGGCTCCTGCCTGTCATGTGACAGCGATCCCCGGCCGCTGATTGGCCGGGGATCGCTGATCTAGTACAACGCTGCTACTGTTAGCAGCATTGTACAAATGTAAACAAAGCGGATTATTTCCGCTTGTGTTTACATTTAGCCTGCGAGCCGTGATCGGCGGCCCGCAGGCTATTCACGGAGCCCCCCGCCGTGAATTGACAGGAAGCAGCCGCTCGCGCGAGCGGCTGCTTCCTGATTAATTAGCCTGCAGCCGGCGACGCAGATCTGCTGGTCCTGCAGCTGCCACCTTGCCGACGCGTGGTATGAGTGCGCGGTCGGCAAGTGGTTAACCAATGTGGCTTAAAGAAAAAATATAAAATCAGAAAGTTAAAAAAACAAATGGCTTTTCACATATAGGGGTTGATTCACAAAGTTGTCCTCTAGAATTATCCCTCCTTGGGGCCCATATGCAATTCACTTTTTCTCCTAGGTGATATTTTACACCTTGTCATAAAATGCCTTTAAATCACCAGCAAGCAAGAAAATATTGTTCTTAATACTTTTTCACCAAATTGTTGGTACTTTTCAGTTGTAAAATGCTTAAAAGTTGTTTTGAAGAGAAAATAAAATGGTCTCCTAGGAGATAACTCAACCAATCTGAAACAGTCTGTATACATGTTGGATTATTATGGCTCTTTGCAAATTAACAAGCTGACACATCATTGCATTCCAGCGGATCTGGAGGTGTGTTTAGCTTCTAAGGGCAACAATGGTTAATTTGCATATATCCAGCAGTGATGCACTGGGAGACATCTCAAGCTCACTCCAACCTGAATTATCACAAATTATTTCTGTTTTAAGAGTGCAAACTTTTGTTTCCCATCGCATTTTAGTAAGGGAGCTTTTAGTACCATTGTAGCCCCTTACACACTCCAATGAGTTCTGGCTCACCATGAGCTTGCTGGTTAGTCTGTACCCCAGGAGATAACTCAAGAGGAAGAGTTAATTGCATATGGGCCAAGGCCTTTTTCTTTTTCACCTAAACTATAAGGAGAGATGATTCATGAGCCCGAAGGATAAAGGAGCTGATTTATAAAGGGTTTCTGTTCAATTATCTCACCTTGCTTAACCTCTTGAGGACCATGGTGGTAAACCCCCCTAGTGACCAGCCCAATTTTACCTTAATTGGCCACTGCAGCTTTAAGGCCAAGCTGCAGGGCCGTATACCTCTGCACACAAGTGATCCCCCCCCCCCTTTTCTCCCCACCAACAGAGCTCTCTGTTGGTGAGCTCTGATCGCCCCCCCTGTGTTTATTTTTTTTTTTTTTGATAAATATTTGTTTTGTTTTTTAAAAAAATATTTTTTGCTATTTTCTTTTTTTTTTTTTTTTCTAAATCCACTCCCTCCCCCCAGCCGGCCAATCACGGCGATCGGCTGTCATAGGCTTCTGCCTATGAGAGCCGATCGCTCTCTTGTCCCCCAGAGGGACAGCCGTGTCACACGGCTGTCCCCAGTGCAGCGCTGCTGCTGATCGCAGCGCTGCACATGTAAATACACGGCGGTGTCGCCGTGTAACAGTCTCCCGAGCGGCGAGACTGAAGGCAGAGCTCAGCTCCGCCCACCAAGCGGGAAATGCGCGTGCAGCGTGCGCGCGATCTCCCGTAAACTTCTGCCCCAGGACTTTCCGCCAATTGGCATTAGCTGGTCCTGGGGCTGCCGCCGCGGCCATGCCCAGTGGCATGACGCGGGCGGCAAGCGGTTAATAACTCACAATTTGTCTCCTTAAATGATGTAACTCTCTTTATCTAACTTAACTCTTGACTTGATTTATTCTTAACTGACTTAACTCATGATTTATCTCTCCTTGGCCCATATGCAATACATTTTTTCATCTCAGTTATCTCCTAGGAGATCATTTTCATCTTCTCTGTAAACTACATTTTCAGCATTTTACCATTGAAAAAGTACCCAAAAGTTGGTGAAAAGTACTATAAAATTTATGTTGAGTAATTTCTTGCTTGCTGGTGACTCCAAAGGCATTTTATTACAAGTTGTAAAGATATCACCTAGGAGAAAGCTCAGGAGGAGAAGTAAATTGCATATGGCTCCTTACCTGTTTATCTCATGAACTACCTCTCATTTGTTTATCTTATGCATTATCTCTTAAAGTGAAAAATAAGTAAGTTTTGTGAATCAACCCCAAAGAGAGCTTAATCCATGAGCTATTCAATAGATAATAATTTTGATTCACTAAACCCTGGCAAAATTGCTGTGCACAGCTTACTACATAAATTGTGTATCGGATAAACTTAGCCTGCACTGTCTGCACATGTTAAATTTTATATATTTTTGAATATAGCTTAAGGAGAAATAAATCATAAGTCAGATAAAGGATTTTATTCCATTCTATTGATAAATTGCATACAGTATATATCAACACCTGCAAGCCTCTATTGTCATTTGCTACAATCATTTGAATGGTATCAGTGGTGGTGGTGCTGCATATTGTGGATGGCCTGCAGGTATAAACAAACTTCCTGAGGTACATCTTGAAAAAAGCCCCTCCCTCTAATGACCACAAGAACTGATTTGCTAAACTAGGCTGGAGGAGGAGCAGAAGAAAGACGTATCATCACTACTCCCACAGCCAAATGCAAGCTTGGATCAAGAAAAAAAAGCCAAGGCACTTTCTCCTATGGGGTGTCATAGGAGGGCAAACATTCTAGTTGAAAATGTGGTTTCTTAAGATTTGCCGGAATTATATACACAGATTGCGTGAGCTCTTTAAATGCAAATATGCCAATATGGCAGTACAAATCCTGATGCCTTCATACTGTAGCTCTATTTGTTTATTATTATTTTCTAACAACACTAACAAGGCCAAAGGCAGCTGCCCCTTTGGAATAATGCACAAAAGATGGATGTGAGAAGGAGCTAAAAAAAAAACCCATTTAACAGTTTTAGTCCTGGGCAAGGTGTGAAACAGATATAACCAAAGGTTGTCTATGGATATAAGGAAGGAAGAATACCTGCTGCTCACCAAGGCCCTTTTCAATGTTACTCTTAACAAAGCTGCGCACATGACACACATTGGTCTTGTATGCAGTTTTGTGAAGGCTAAACCATTGAAATGGGCCTTGACCCTGTGGAAAAAAAAGTCCCCCTTTTTACTAAGCACCGTTGTTATAAACGGACTGCTTTCAACAAATTCAACAACAAGAATGTATCGTGTTAAAAAAAGGAAAAAGAAAAAAAAATAGTAAAAAAAAACAACAATGAGAATGACTCTGTGGCTTATACTTCTAAGAGTTCTATGGGCAGCTCAAACCCATTGAAGTCAATTTAAAGTCCGTTATTGAACAAAAACGTACAAATCTGGCTACATACAGCATGGATCTGCATAGACGTTTAACTTATGTTTAACGTCATACACATCCTAATGAAAATGTAACTGAGCCAATCTCACACAAGTTGAATGAATGTGTACAGCTATCCTATGGCATTGGCTAGTGCTCTGCCACAGCATATCTCTAATTGGTGAATGGATGTGCTTTGGTATAGTCTTTCCCATGCCTCAGAATGCTGCTTGCTCATTTGCTGCCCATGGTCTCTTCTCCTCTCCACTGAACAGTACATGCTGCTATTCCTGTACAGTGATCGTTGAGAACAACATTCATTGAGCATGTGTATTTAGCTCTAGGCTAACTAGCTGATATGGCAAACCTTAGTACTTTGGAGACAAAAAAATAGCATTGCTCAAATATTCCTTTGTGTCATCTGAGGGCAAAATGTTTAGGATTCAGTAGGTCCTAAATTCCATGAGAGGGACCTGGTGTGGCAGCCAAAGGGATTCTTCAATTAAGATGTAAGACAGAACAAAGAAATAAAAGTGGAAAGAAGTCAAAGGGAAAAAAAAGAAGAACCCCTATGGTGGTGCCTAACCTTAACCATGGTATTCAGCGAGATTGTTGTAGCTGCAATTTACCGGTTGTAACCGGTATTTGGCATGATCGTTGTAGCCACATTTTTTTTGTCAAAGATATAAATGGTATTCTGTGAGATAGTTGCAGCCAAAATTTTTGAAAGATATAACCAATATTCTCTGTGATCATTGTCAACAAATTTAATGACAAAGATATAAACGGTATTCACAATGAACTTTGTAGGTGCAATATTGAAAAGATATAACTGGTAAAGATATAACCCATATTTAGCTCGATCCACATAATCAGTATCTGGTGTAGATTGCAGTAGCTGCAAATAAAATGAAACAAATAAGGAGGCCAAAATGTAGTTGTAAAGATATAGCGGTTATTATATTAAAGGCATAAAGTTAGCATAATTGAAATTGGGTCCTTTATTGTAAACGCAAACATTTCCATGATATAGCCGATATAGATTATAAAGGATAACAAGCGCCCCTTTTTACAGCTTATAGATGTTAATCCTGGCAAATCACAATGAAGTATATGGTGGCGCCGTTTTCACACAAACTGCTCTGACATCCTTTTCAACTGATACCATGTAGAATACCCTATTACAATAGCCCCTGATGATATGTGAATCCTAAAACTGCTATCGCAAGGCTCTCAGTTCTAGCCAGCTAGATGTATTTTTTGGGAGTGGAGAATAATTCAATATGTAACAACATTTTCTTTCCCGGCAAGTTGATATGAGCCTTAGGCCTTGGTACTAAGGCCTTATTCTGAGAGCTTACATTGTTATACATGACTAAATGGAGCACAGGAATCACCAATGATAGTTACATAGTCATGCATTATGCTCTGTTTATTGTGTGGAAGACTTTAGGCGTGTTATTCTGCTTACTGTAGTTTCACAAATATTCCATTATGTCACTTAGTTGATGGTGGTGCAGCATAACGGCCACTCTGTAATGCAGCTTGCCTCACTGCACTGCCACTGCAATCTTTACAGTGCAGTGGGTGCATTGCGGTACAACGGAGTGCGGCATGGTAATGCACTGTATGCGTGTTGCAGTAAAGCAAACTATTCATTGACTGAATGCGGTGCAGCGCAGGGGTAACTTGCAGGGCTGCTTTCTTGATCTACTGCTTGGCATTCCTATGGTCACAGAGAATGTAATGCAATTGTCGCTGTGAACATGGCCTCACTCCTAAATCAATAGCAACATAGGACAAATGCCAGTATTGCTTTGATCCAGAATAACTACATGTGGAATGGTTTAGTTGTAACTAAGATGATGTGGTAAGTGTGTACAGGTCTCTATTAAAAGCCATTCATGAATATTTGTAATTTTCTTGACTTTTACACTCATAAAGCATATGATTTACAATGCTGCCCATAATTATTCATACTCCTGGCAAATTTTCACTTCGTTACTTTATAATTTGTATACAATAATTTTGGACTGGACACTTTTTGTTTAAATGTAAATAAAAGCTGAGAAATATTTTTGGCCACAATAATTCTTCTTGTACATCATCTTATTATCTTTTGGAAGATACCTATGTCATTTCCCATCAAAAAATTACTTGCTGGTTGAATAAAAGTAACTTTTAGGGCCCGTTTCCACTTGTGCATTGCGATCCTGTCGCGGAAAAAGCAAAAACGAATCCGCATGCCGGTGCGTTTCCATGCGGATTTTCATGCAGAATTGCTCACGGTTTGCGCTATGCGATTTTAACCATGTCAATGCCGGCAAGCATTGACATGGGTTTTCACGCGGAAACGCCGGGAAAACCACAAGACTAAAATGCTTGCGGTTTCCCTATTACATTACATTACCGGCGATTCGCGTGCGAGTGTGCGGCATGTGAATTCTGACGGCTCTGCCGTGCAGATTTTTTCTGCACAGCAGACCGCACAGAATTCCTGACAAGTGGAAACAGCCCCATCCACTTGTATTGGTTATGCAAATCTGCATGCAGGAAACGCATGCAGATTCGCTCTAGTGGAAACGGGCCCTAAGTCAAGATTTACCAGAGGTATGAATAATTATGGGCAGCACTGTTAGAGAAAAATCATCAACTCTGCCTTACATACAGAGATGTGCTCACGAGTAATCACGAGTGCTTACTCGTGATTCAAATGAGCCTTAATTGCCACAGCCGAGCTGCTGGATTACAAGGGGTTATTCACCCATAATCCCGCAGTCCCCCCCTGCATTCCAAACATCTTGCACGCATCCTTTTGGTCGCGTTGGAAGTCTCACCACGGCGCACTTCCTCCTTACGGCTTGAAAGAAGAAGTGCGCCTTGGTGAGGCTTGCAACGCAACAAATAGGACGCGTGCAAGCTGTTTGGAACACAAGGCGGACGGCAGAATTATGGGTAAATAACCCCTTGTAATCCAGCCGCTCAGCTGCAGCAATTAAGGCTCATTTGAATAACGAGTAAGCACTGGTGATTACTCGTGAGAACATTCCTGCTTATGTATGACTGAAAGCACATCTGTTTGACCACCTAATCAAAAAAATTTTTTTAAGAATTTTTGCCTCCATTCACTAAACATCTCAAAGGTTTTGATCTATGTAAAAGCTATTTTTTTCTACCTGCAGACTAGAGACCTTTACAAAATTGCAATGTTCACTGTGTTAAGCAGTTATTGCCAAGGATCAAATGCAGTTTGAATTAGTGGCAATCTATCCAGTACTCTAAAATATTACAAGCTGTAAAGTGTAGTCTTCCAGTAAAATATATGTCCATTATGGTTCATCAAAGGTAGAACTGCAGCATGGTCTAGAACAAATGATACTGAACTATGAAGTGCTTAAAAAGACTTTAAGACTTAAATAATCCAGTGAACAGTGTATCAGTCATTTCAAATAATCCATGCAGAATTAGCATTATTATAAGATTTATTTAAAGAAATAAATTCATAACAATGTGACTCAAGATAATTTTAAAGACAACAACCCTTTGTATGAATGATAAAATTGCTGCTTTATGAAGTTATAAGTGACTCTAATTATGAATTTAAATGGAATTTAGAACCACATGTGGGTACTCCATGAACCAATAAGAAAGTTTTTGGCACTGTTTAATGTACCAGTCTGTTGTATTGTCACAGAAAGGAAATAGTTAATAAGCCAGCACATATTTAGTAGGAGAGCTTGGGTAAGACTCCCTAACAGTGCTGCTGCCCAGAAATGATAATACTACTACTGAAGAAGCTTAGTGAATTGAGCCCTATATGAGAAGAATGAGAGAATGAAGCAGTATGGCACAACTGTGACACAGGCTTTCCCATGGAAAGAGTCGTATTATGCCTAGTTGATCATGTGAATGGGGGCGTTAATTATTGATCCACTTTAAGCTTTGAATTAAACTGAGAAATACATAAAAAAATCCCATGAAAACCCTTTTATTGATCTATATATGACTTCCTCAAACTCCAGCCCCAAACCCTTTTTCTGCAACTCTTATTCTAGGGACAAATGGAAAAGGTGCTCTTACTCTCTATCATGGTGACGAGTCTCCAAAGACAGGAAGCGAGGGTAATTTTGATATGTACATTAATATAGATAGGTGTATGTAGTGCTTTCCCAGTCCATAACTTTGTGCTGGAGATCAACTTTCATGTGCACTTCTGCTCGTTATGGCTGAAAAAACACATTGATTGTTTCAGGGATCTGAAATGATCACTGTTTATTAAGCAGAATAAAAAAAAAAACATACAGAATTATACTATGGAATGCTGACGTAAGCCAGGGCTAATTGATTTACTGTTCAGTGATAAAAATATGGAGCTTGAAAGCTCATATCATAAAATTTACAGGCACTTGAGGCAAAATAGAAATGATAAAAGTTCAGTTGTCAAGAGTACTTTGAAGCTCTATTATGCATAATACATAGTGAAAACATAACATGCAAGGATCTGTTTCTTCCTCATCTGTAACCCAGGAAAAATAATGTGCTGTGTGCAATGACACTACTCTACACTTACTAATAAATCACAGGGCTGCCTAGATTCTGTATGCATTTTTATTAGGTGACTTTTACTAAGTGCATCAAGCATATAGTTATAGCTGCTGATTATGTTGATAAAGTAATTTGAGATGACAGGATTGACAGTGCATGCACTAACACACACTTGTTTGTATTTCTACACAAAGCCAATGGTCCCATTTGGCTTGATTCAGTGTCTTTTTTTTTTTTTTACCAGTTTGAATATTTTGCTGCTTCTACCACAATCCATCCACAATGTTTAGCTGAATTCTGATGCAAGTTAGCATGATTGGGAGTAGCAAAAAGTCTTAACTGCAGTGTCAACCGTTTAAGTAGAGGGGAGATCATTTTGCAGTACATTGCGTAAATCTAGGCTTTTAGAGATAAATCTAATTGAAATCCAGGGTGTTGAGCAGTGAATTGATCAGCACTCTCCAATCTGCTGTTGGTTCAAGGAGAACTGAACTGGAATGGTGTTGGGTTATACTCTGTCAGTTTATGGAATTATTATAGCTTTAAACCATACATTCAGAGAAAACATACAGCCTGCGTGCAATCTGCTGCACTGCTGCGAGCCCCAAGGACTTTACTCCGATCGGCGTTAGGCGGTCCTGGGGCTGCCGCGGCCATGCCCATCAGTGTGAAGCGGTCGGCAAGCAGTTAATTTCAATATTATTTTTCTTACCTTAATTATATTTTAGCTCTTTGGGAGCTTAAAAACGTAACAAAGAGAAGATGAAAGCAGTTGAAAAAGCTTTCTGAATCATGCCTAAAGTAGAATTGCGAAAGAACCACAGTTTACTGAAGCGATTGCGATTTGGCTACTGTAGCCACTGATGTGATTGCTCCAGGATCTTTACCCAACTGCTGCAAGCAGCTTTTGTAATCATTGCTAGTGGGAGCACCCCCATTGGGATCCACTTGCAAAGCGCTTTGCTGATCTCCGGCAATCAGCAAGTACTGCCAAAGTGTGCCTAGTGGGTCCCAGCTCTTAAAGAAAACCTGTACTGAAAATTAAAAGTCAAAATAAGCATACACAAGTCATACTTACCTTCCATGTAGTCTACTCCTCAGTGTCTTTCTCCTGTCCCGCATCCTGTTTGTTCACTGTGATCAAGGGAATTTTCCATCCTCCATTTTGAAAATGGCCATTACCCATAACAGCTTTCTGGCCAGCACACAGTTAAACTGTAACATCGCCCACTTGAGCCATAGGGAAACATGGACATTACCTGGTACATCAGTTTTCCTCTCAGCTTCAACTGACAGCAACTGATATTTTACTGACGGCAACTGATATATTTCAGATCTGACAAAATATTGTCAGAACTGGAAGGGATTATTGTCAGAAGAAAATGGTAAGCTTCTGAGAGGAACTGATGGCAAGGTAACTATGTAATGTTCATTTGAAGTTACCTCGTGTGTTTATTTTAAATATTTTTACTCAGTACAGGTTCTCTTTAAGCAGGTGTAAAAAACAAACAAAAGAAAAACCCTTTAATGAGGCTCAGTGGTAGTCTGTGCAGAAGTGGACAGCCTGCAGTAATCACAACCGCTTCCTCCTAGCTCTGTTGCCCTCCTCCTTCTCATTGATTTCTATACAATTACTTAGGATGCAATACAAATGCATGGGTTGCAATCAAGCGGTCACTATACAAAGCTGTCAGGGCCAAAGAAGATTTTAAAGAGTACCTGCGGTAAAATTATCTGTAATGTCAGGCTTTGTCAAAATGATGGAGGATGTCATGAGGCTAAATACTTACCTGTCCTGCCACCCCTGCACTGCCATGGAGGAGTGTGTGTATGTCACCTGTGACCCAAAAACGTTGGATCAGGTGAGTATTTACCCCTAATACCCCCCCCCCCCCGCCAAATCCATCATAGTTTAGACAAAGCCCATCAGGACAGGCTCTGTCATTTTTGCCTCAAGCACATTACAAGTCAGTAAAAGGGTGTTTTGTTTGTTTGTTTGCTTGTTTTTACCAGTTAAGTTGTTGTTTTAGCAGGTAACACTTACTTTATGTTTTATACATTATGGAGGAACCTGGGAAGCAATGTTGCTGCCAGTGTTGGAATTTGAGGAAAAGAAGTTAATGTAGCAAAATACTGTGCTACTTTAGCAGGTTATGATGAAATGCTGCAAACTAGATTTCAAAGCAACCCAGTGGTAGTCATTTGCTTCAATAAGACAAATGCTCATATACAGCTGTAGTTGAAAACTGAAGATATCTTTATTTCAGTTCTATATAGGTCATTATTTCAGTTTCTTTCCATAGTGTAGTTTGCCTAATTTAGTCCTGCTTAAAAAAATTGATTTTCAGAATAGAGTTCCTTTTTTTTTTTACTTAGAATAGAAAGATTTACTGGTCTGTAGAGGAGAATTACTCTTATCCTGTGCAGTTTCCTTGTTATGTTGATTGGAATGTATGGTGCTGTAGGAGATTTATGCATAAGCAACCTTTTTTACTGTATGAAAGTTGCTGCAAACAAGCAACAATTAGGAATGCCTTGTCTCATACATTTTCAGCTGTGGTGAGTACAAATTTTTTGTAGCATAATGTTGAAATTTACATTTTGCATCCAGTGCTATTGGTCTTTAATCAAACCTCCTTGCTCAGTTAGATTCATTGATTTTCTATCGAAGCAGTCCGCCTTGCCTGGAGAACTTCTTCAAACAGGACCTAAACCTGTGCATAGGAATGAAGGAAAACACATAAAACCCGCCTGTTTGTATTTAGAGAAAACAGGCTGTTTAAATCTCCCTTATCTGGAACACACTCTCTCCACACTGCAGCAAGTTCAGAGGCTATATGTAAACACAGGCGGGTTAACCCTGTGTGTGCTCCCAGTAAACCAGGAAGTAATCGTTCTTCACCATCTCTGAGGGCTTGTTCACACTGCAGGCATTTTCGTTTTTTTTCACCCGCGTGCTGTTCCTAAAAACGCCCCATAACCGTGTGGACAATGAATGTCTATGACAAGGCTCATATCAGCGTGGGTTGTGCGCTGTGCTGTTAGCAAAGCGGTGCATGTACCATTTTTAAGGCGATTGCGCCTCAATGGAAAGTATAGGAGAAACGCAAAACGCTCACAAAATCGCTTTGTGTAGCAATTGTGTTTGCATTTTTAAGAAGAAATACATTGTATTTATTCTTTTCCAGGTAAAAGAGTTCACTTCCTGAGTTGCGTCAGGAAGTGAATTACCAAACCGCTTGGAAAAAAGATTAGAAAACCGCTAAGTACATAAACGATTACCCAGCCAAGCGCGGGGAATCGGAAAAAAAAGACACCTCAAAAACAGCCCAACGCGGACAGACACGTGAGCCGAACGCAATGTGAACAAGGCCTCAGGAGATCTGAAAACAGTGACAACGAAATGTTTTTCTGTACAGGTTTATTATGCTGTTGGTTCTCTTTTAGAGCAGAGAGGTCATGGGTTTAGGTTTTCTTGAACATCAGTCAATAGGAAATAGTAATCAGAGAAATATAAAAATAGATTTAAATTTTAATTTGATTATGTTTGTGTTACAGAGAAAACTGTTTCAAATGTGTGTGTGTGTGTGTGTGTGTTTAAAATCAAATAATTAGCAGAGACTTAGCTGATTAGAAAATCACAAGTAGTAGAAAGTAACACACGGTGCATGTATTTGCGTAGGTGTACTGATCTGTGAGATACAGATACAGATTTTTTTTTCTTTTCTTCTTTTAGACTTCCAAGCATGAAGATGTTCATTCTAGCATGAATCATTATTCTCCCCTAAAGACCCCTTTCATAGCATAATGCTTTTGTGTGGTCTGTCTGACACAACTTTTAACAGCCAATATTTGTCTTTTGGGATTTTGTATCAGTAATAAACACAGGCATGTAACAATAAAGCAATGCAAAGATCACTGCAAATGTGTAAAGTGTGATAACCTTTGTCAACCTAACAGACATTATCTGTTCTTAAAGTGCGAGTTAATCTGCCATCATTCTTTGGCCTCGATTCATAAAAAGCAGTGCGATTAAAAAAATCTTGTCGGGAAAATATCGCACTCGGTATTTTCCCGGTCTGTGTGCTAATTCATAAAGATTTCCCCAGCTGCCCTTGGAGGTCGGTAAATTACCGCAGCCCATTGAGCGGTAGAGTAGAGCAGTGTCTTGATTCTCTCTTTGCCCTGCAGAAATGACTGGCACAGACGGCTCTCTGCACAAATGACTCAGACAGATGACTCACACAGTCTTTCCCTGCCTGCTCAAATGACTCACAGAGACGGCTCTCTGGCTCTCTCCACAGATGACTCAAACAGACTTCGGCTCTCTGCACTTTGCATTCATCAGAGCTGTCGGTAACTTGTTAACGCCTCACTAGAGGTGTCGGTAACTACCGCCAGGCTTAACGCTTGTTGAAGGCTTTATTAATTGGCATTTGCTGACAATTTACTGACATGTGTCGGCGGTAACTACAGCCAAGTCGGTAATTTATCTCCCTGGTCGGTAATGTCAGCTTCTCATGCGGTAAGAGCCTTTATGAATTGACACTTTGCTAAGTGGTCGGGAAAGTCTGCTGTTTTCAGCATTACCGCATGAGGTAATGCTTTATGAATCGAGGCCTTTATGTACAGTATTTAATATAACATTATTTTTAAACTTCACTTTCTCTACTCTTAAAGCAGCAATACTGTGCAAGGGAAAAACACATATATAAGTAGATAACTACTTGTTCCATTTACATAACAGATGTATTGTAGTGTCCACGTTTTGATTTCAGTGAATTTTATATAGTAATTAAAGAGAATTCTGTTCCTGGCATTTGCGATTTTAGTTCCCTCTGACTGAAGCCAATACTGATGTTATTTCCTCCCTTACTTTTTTTTCCTTTTTTTCCTTTAGAATCTGCTCTAGCTAGCTTGCTTTGTAAACATGTGAGCACAGCAAGATAATATTTCAGCCTCATGTCACACTGAACTGCCCTCAGCCAATCAGTGAGGAGCAGGAATGGGAGAGGGGTGATAAAAAGCTTCCTTCTCATCAGCAATGTACCAAATAGAGCCAGGTTGACAGATTAGATGTTTTGCAGCAGAAACATTTCTGATTAGATTGGAGTGCTTGCAATTCAGGGTAAGGCTGCAAGCTGTATAATAAACACAGAGCAGTGGGTAAATGAAAATTGATTTTGTGGCTGACAAAAAATTGAAATGTTATCGATATATAACAAGCTGCATTACACAAACAAAACACTTTTTTTCCCAACCACTGCTCTAAAGCTCAGCATATGTCATTGTGAAAGCTGCCTTTATCTACACAGAGCTCTCACTTGTTACTGAGTGTAAAGTGATGAATCTACACAGAGCCAGAACCCATTATGGATGTCTCTCCTCCCTAAGGAATTAGTGTGCCTTTGCAGTAAACCCAGTTAAGGTGCAGATGTTATTGTTAATTTACATGCCATCATCATCTTCTGTGGCATTCCTTAAAGGAAACCAGAGACATTACATTTGAAACAATTGATACTTACCCGGGGCTTCCTCCAGCCCCATACGCTCATCTGAGTCATGAGGGAGTCGCGGCTGAATGTCAGATTGCGGGAGGATGGTGAGGCATCCTCCCGCAATCTGACATTCAGCCGCGATCAACCTCGGTAAGAGGCTCAGTTGAGTCCAGTCTGGGTCTTCTGCGCATGCAACTTAGATGAGCTTATGGGGTAGGAGGAAGCCCCGGGTAAGTATCAAATCTTTAGAAGTTGACATCTCTGGTACACTTTAAGGAAAATAAACATGGGCATACAATACAGGCATTGGTACATAATACAACAACAAAAAAGTTACAGAAACAAACACAATGTAGCTACCAAACTTTGCAGCAATAAGAAGAAACAAGGGGAAGAGAACCCTGACCTTGCAAGCTTACAATTTAGCAGGGTGAAGAACAAGGGGTAAGGCAATGATCAAGTTGCTATCTGGAGACAGTGAACACTAGAGTCAGATTTCCAAGAAGCAGAGTTTGGTCTAAAGTACTCACCTAAAAATGGATCAGGGATGCGCGACAAAGGCGATGTGATGACTGAATGGATCCCTGATCCGTCTTCTGCAATTTCGTGCCATGGGAACAAGGGATGGATGCAAACGAGACTTCAAACAATCATGGTAATTAGTGCCGGAGTCTATGGGGATCTGAGTGAGGTGAGCTTGTGAGGTAATCCTTTGTCATGGTAATGATCACCACACGTCGCTAAACATTGTTTAACTTTAGTTAATGTCACACAATGTTACAGGATATGACAAAAGACAATAGTTCATTGTGGGAAAAATTGCTTGTCGCAGGAAAAATCATTGCAAAAAACACATCGTGGGTACGGGCCTTAAAGCTGAATTTAAAGCCCTAGGTAAGATTGTGTGCTTGGGTGAACAGGTCATGACAGAAAAGATAGCAGAAAGGCATTTAAGGATTCGTTATAGGAAGGTAGGAAAGTTTGGAGCTAAGAGATAAAGCTGTGTATTTTCTGCATAGAAGAGGTACTGAAATACAAACACATTTATTAATTTTCCTAAAGTTGTGCATATACTGTAGATAGAGAAGTGTAGCATACTAGTAACAGAGCCCTGAGGCATCCCAACAGACAGATGACATGAAGAGGAGATGTGGTATCAATAGGAGATAATAAAGACCTTCTAAAGAAATAGGAAAGAAAGCAAAGCAAAAGTAAGGTCCTTGATATCACAAGATCAGTGCCTGAGCCTACTAACAACTTCACTCTACAGGCTGTTTTACCCTTCCCACCTAGAGCCATTTTCACCTTTCAGCGCTCCTTTTATTCATTAGGCAATAACTTTCTCACTGCTTATTACACTTAAATGATCTATATCTTGTTTTTTAGGCTTTTTGTGGATGATATTTGTTTTTAGTAATTACTTTATCCTCTATGCAGTTTAATGGAAACAACATGGAAAACATGAAAATACACTATTTCTCAAATTCCATCCCCTTTGGTTTTAAAATAAGCAGTGCTACTGTAGAAAAAACCTTCAAATTGTATTTGCCCTTTTGTTCTGGCTATCACAATATTTAATTTATGTTACTAGTACAATGTATGGCAACAACACAGTATTTTAAAATAAAGGTGTATTTATGTGTGTGTGTGTGTGTGTGTGTGGGGGGGGGGGGGGGGGGGTTGTCTTGTTTTCTCACCGTACCCTACCACTATTTACAAGTCCTTATTTGCAAAAGAAAAATGGTAGTATACTCTCATGACCTACATATTAAAAAAAACAAACACAACTCAATCCCTAAGGTTACTATTTCTGTATTTTTTAAATGCTGTAATTTTTTTTACCTGTGTTTTATTTGGGTAACTATGGGGACAGGGGAGGGGGCGGAAGGGGTTGATGACCAAAGTATATGTATTCTTTTATGTATTTTAATGTAAGTTTACTATTCATCCACTAGATGTTCCTGCACACTTTATCTTGTGTACTCCACAGTTCACAGGAAGAGTTTTATGTTTTTACTTTCATTTTAATGAATGAACATGGTTTCTAGATGAAGCCATGATCATTCATTCATCAGGCCCTTTGATTGGCTTTGGGAACACATGTTCCTGTTCACCAATCACAGACGAGTAAGACCCGGCGGGGGTGTGAACGTGTATGGCAGCGATAGACTGAAGTAATGAATTTATACATCCTGTTTGCAGCAAAGTGCCTCAAACTGGACATTGAATTGCATCCAGATTGCAGTAGCCAATTAAAGCAGTCATTTTCTTTGCTAGAAACTTGCAGCTGTCAGAAAGGTAACATATCTTCAAAAGAGCAATGGTCCTCTTCCCAACGTTAATGCGACTAAAAAGGGTTTGTTTCAGGGAACAAGTAGCTCAATGTTACTGAAGAAGAGATGCAGATCTATGACTTGGTACAGCAGACATGCTTGCACTTTCAATTTTAAATAATCTTTTATTAAGTGCATATAAAAATGTGCCTTCACTGGATCTCTAACTGATTTGACTGCAGTAAACTGACATCTGGATGTGTTTTCTCCTTATTCATACATTTTTAAATGTTGTGAAGACAATCAGGGAAGTGTTGCTGATGAACTGTTATTACACTGGGCTGTGATCAGTAATTCTAAAGAGCATGACATGCAAATACGAAGATGGGTTTTTGTCACAAGCTAAATGGCTCTTGCCAGCTATAATAATTCAGATGAGAGCCTGAAGTGAGCTATTTGCAAGCTACCAATTGCATAATATTATAGGTTGTCAGTAAATCTTGTCATTTTTGTGTGACTAGTCCGAGGGTAAACACGAAAATCCTCAGCAAAGCCTTTTAAGTGCCTGGCATGAGGGTATTTGCAGTATGAAATATAAGTATATGATTTGTCAGGTGTTCTGCTGAAAGCACTGAATACCAATATACACATCTCAGCTGCATTGTTTCAGTGCTTTAATCTTAAAGGATAAGAACATAGGTGGCGCCTTTAAAGAGGAACTTCAGCCTAAACAAACATAGGGCTTGATTCACTATGCGGTGCTAACCTACTTAGCACGTCTAAAGTCTTTAGGCATGCTAACCAGGGTGCTAGGTAGGTTAGCACCAGATTTCTCAATCAGATCGCGCGCTAAGTACCACGTGCAACGTTTTGCGTGCGCAAAGTCCTATGCGCGCGCGAAGTCCCATAGGCTTTAGTGGACACTTCGTGCAGAGTGCCCTGCGCTCTGTGCAGTTTACACGGTTTACACTTACAGTTGCCGTTTTTGTTGTCTTTATATATTGGCCTTCCTGGATACCATACCATATATCGGAGTGAGGGAGTGGTGGAAGTTTGGATCCATATCTGTTCGAGGTCCGTTAGCACTACCATTAAATGCGAGACATAGAACCTTATAATGTGGGTTGTTGACAGCTAGTAAGCCCCTCCTACTCTTTTTGGGTGATGGTTAACCACAAGTGAAGACCATATGAAGTTGGAATATCACTGTGGTGAAGTTTCCTTGACTGTATTAATTCCTCATGATCTGCGCTGACTTAATATTAAAAGAAAACACCACAACATTTCGGTACATTGTGTATTTCATTATACTTGCGCTTTATAGTTTTAAACCTTTTCCACCCTTCAAAAAATATTGGCTTCAAATGTTTCCAAAGTGTAACATCAGTCAAAACAGAAACCTTCTCCATTTTTATTACTGTATTTTTTTATTAGTAGAACTGCCTAATCAACTTCTGTCTCCTTTTCTGTGCATATTACTGATGAACATTAAAATTAGTATAGCTTTAGCATGTTTTTATTTTTTATTTTTATTTCATTAAAGATAACAGCCTTAAAGAGAAACAGTGACCAAGAATTGAACTTCATCCCAATCAGTAGCTGATACTCCCTTTCACATGAGAAATCTATTCCATTTCACAAACGGATCATCAGGGGGCACTGTATGGCTGATATTGTGGTGAAACCACTCCCACAGGAAACTGTGAGGACCATGGTCCTGGCAGTTTCCTGTCTGTGAACCTTATTGCATTTCGGGAAATAGCTGTTTACAGCTGTTTCCAACTGCCAAAAAAGCAAGCAGCAGCTACTTCCAGTGACATCACCTGCCAGGAGTAAAAATGTCACCATGTGATAAATGTCAGAATGTAAATCAGGGAGAGGAAAGCTTTTACAATGGGCAAACACTGACTAAATGATTTATACATAGTTATTGTAAAAATGAAACACTTTTTTATTACATTATTTTCACTGGAGTTCCTCTTTAAGTTGATTACTCACCTTGCAATGAAGGAAGATGAATCACAATGACATCCCACAACGAGCGCTGCCCAATCCATCTTCCTGCTGCGGGTATGTACAACAGCACAAGACTGACGTGAGACTTCAAGCGATCGTGGTACTTTGCGTGGGAATCGTCAAGGATCTTAAAGATCTGATTCTCTGTGATGGTTGTTATTAATGCACAATGCTAAATAACTATTGCGTGATCATACACCTGTACCGACATTGCAAGATTGTGGAAACAACCTGACTCAAACTAGTTCATAGAAGGTTTTGTCTGGGAACTGCAAGAGATAAAACTATTTTCTATTAACTCTCACCCCTAATTGGTTGACATGTATACTCTTATCCAGTATGCCACATAAAAATAGCCATAGGGGACCATATGCAATTAACTTTTTCTCCTGAGTTTTCTCCTAGGTGATATTTTCATAACGTGAATTAAATGCCTTGTACACCTCCAGCAAACAAGAACATAATCAAAATAATGTATACAGGACCATTTCACCTACTTTTGGTGCTTTTTCAATTGCAAAGTGGTAGCAAATTATTTTATGGAGAAAATGAAAATAACCTCTGAGGAGAAAACATTGAAGAAAAAGTTAATTGAATATGACCCATGGGCCCATATGCATTTAACTTTTTCTCCTGAGTTTTCTCCTAAGAGATACTTTTTCATCTTCTATTTAAAATAACTTTTCAGCACTTTGCAAATGAAAAAGTACCAAAAAGTAGTTGAAAAAATTATTTTGAGTGGTTTATTGCGTGTTTGTGGCTTCAAATGCATTTTATTGACACGTTTGAAAATGTCACCTAGGAGAAAACTCAGGAGAAAAAGTGAATTGCATATGGGTCATAGGTCAATATGCAATTAACATTTTCTCCAGAGTTTTCTCCTGAGTTTTCTCCTAAGAGATAATTTTACATCTTTGATTTAAATTAACTTTTTAGAACTTTACAATGGAAAAAGTACCAAAAAGTAGGTGAAAAGTACTATCAAAATTATTTTGAGTATTTTTTGAGTATTTTACACCACCAGCTTGCTTGCTGGTGGTGTAAAAGGCATTTTATTTAAAAGTTGTGAAAATATCACCTAGGATAAAACGCAGGTGGAAAAGTGAATTACATATGGGCCTTAGGCCCATATGCAATTACTTTTTCACCTGAGTTATCTCCTAGGAGATAATTTTCATCTTCTCTACAAACAAAATTTTCAGCATTTTACAATTTAAAAAGTACCTAAAAATTGGTGAAACAGTACTATCTAATTTATTTTTTAGTAATTTCTTGCTTGCCGGTGACTTAAAAAACATTTTATGGCAAGTTGTAAAAATATCACCTAGGAGAAAACTCTCTAATTTTTTCCCCCTTCATTGTACTTTCTCCAAAAAATAGTAAATGTATGTTGTTGCATGCTTGATGTTAGATAAAAAATGTAGTTTTGTAAAGGTGGATAATTGACCTCAAATACAATAAGAAGATCTTCAGCAGAAAAATGTCTAAGCTGTGTAAATATAATTTCTTATTTTATCCCATCATTGTAAGCTTTTTTTGTACATAATCTAATGTTTAACCCTCTTAGCTGTTCGTTAATTCTGCCAAGTAGGCAGAAATACATTTTTTTTGTTTGTTTAATGTATTGTATTCGTCGCCGGCATCAACAGCAAACAGGGGAATGCGTATATAACGCGTCCCCCTGTTTGGCTTTTCCTGTCGCCATGGCGACGTTCGGAATGACGTCATGGACATCAGTCGAAGTCCTGACGTCAGATGCCTCCGATCCAGCCCATAGCGCTGCCTGGAAGTCATTGGTCTGGGCAGCGCAGGGCTCTGGCAGGGGGGCCCTCTTCCGCCACTGCGTGCAGTTGATCGCCGCAGAGCGGTGGCGATCAAGCTGTACGCGCGGCTAGCAAACTGCTAGCTGCGCGTACAGCACTTTAAATCAGGCAAATCGTCCCACCAGGGGCTGAGATATCCTCTGCGGCGTCTTACCCCGAGCTCAGCTTGGGGGTTACCGCTACGAGGGTTAAAATAAACGTCAGGTATGGAACCCACTACAAATCGCAAAACGCTATCGCAATCGCTAGCGTTTTTATTCAGAATTTTGTTAGCGATTTCATGAGGGTTTTCCGGCACTTTTGGGAGAGATTTTAAAAAGTGTAAGCTTTTTGCCATCGATTGTGTAGCAATTTGTGATTAGCGGTTTTAATTCTGATTGGTCCTTTCAATGTATCAGAATTTAATACAGCTTGCAATCGCACTCAAATCGCTATGTGTAGTGATTCATGAGTGATTTGCCAGCGCTTCAATACATTACATTGAAGTGCAAAGCTCCCAAAATGCTGAATGTCCTGCGATTGCGATTTTGCTAATCGCAATCACTTATTTGGAATTTGTTACATTTATTTACATTGGCACAGCATTTAGGGAAAGCGCTAGCTTTTTAAAGCGCTCCCTAAATGCTCAAAAAATCGCTCTAGTGGGTTCCAGCCCTCATATACATTTTGTAAAAAAAACAAAACAAAACAAAAAAAAAACATCATTTCTAGATGGGAGGAGAATTAAGGTAGCTGCTAACAGTCCAATTTCTAGCGAAAAATCGTTAGAGCGATCAGAAATTCTGATTGGAAGTGAAATATTGTAAAAAGTTAACTACACCTTCAAAGAACCAATCTTTACTTCCTATCTATCACAACCAACACGAAAATCCAAATTTTGGTTCAATGAAAATTCATTCGGGCGACATTTTTTTCACTCATTCATAATCGATTGTGTCCACCAATGAAGATTATTTACAACCAATCCGATCAGAATTTCTGATCGTTCGAACGATTTTTCGCTAGAAATTGGACCGTTAGTGGCCACCTTAAGCAACACAAAAAGCAGTAAAGAGTTCTAAACATTCCCTTTGTATCCAAATGTATTAAAAAGTTTTGGCTGATATTGTACATTCACTTCTATCCTCTATTGGTTCTTCCTTTATGACTTTAACCACTTGCCGACCGCACGCTTATACCGTGCGTCGGCAAAGTGGCAGCTGCAGGACCGCCTGATGAAGCGGGATTGTGACCTGTGAAACGCGTTTCAACTTTGGAGCTTTTAATAAAAAGTTACTTTACACTGTGAGTAACGTCCCATTGTCCAGTTTTTCTTTCTACGAGGGAGGTGAGTCCACCAACTTCCCCCTTTTAAACAGTTTTTAATCGATTTCACTCTACTTGGTGCCTCTGTGTTACTGCTTTACAAATTGTCTAGTCCACCCTTGGTGGAGGGGTGAATCCCTATTCCTTCCTATCTACAGAGAGCGACTTCTTAAACCTGAGTGGGGTCAGGTTATAATTCTCACCGCCCGCTTATCCAGTGGTTGCCTTTGTGGCGACCCACATTTGTGAGTATAACCATTACTTTGTTGTACATCTGACTAATTGTCACTGAGGTACTACACTATATTGGGCTCTTGGCTATTGCTGTGTTCCTTTTTTTTCTTTCTCTGTCTGAAAGAGTTAAAAAACAGGTATGTAAGTGGCTGACTCAGTCCTGACTCAGACAGGAAATTACTACAGTGCAACCCTCACTGATAAGAAATTCCAACTATAAAACCCTTTCCTAGCAGAAAATGGCTTCTGAGAGCAAGAAAGACATAACAAGGGGAATTTCTTATCAGCGAGGGTCACACTGTAGTTACTTCCCGTCTGAGTCAGGACTGAGTCAGTCATTTATATACCTGATATTTAACTCTGTCAGGCAGAGAAAGAAAAAAATGGAACACAGCATAGTTATTTGTGTGCAAGGCACTGAATATACACATGTCTATCTCATGATGTCACATGTCACTTCGGGTATCCTTTAACCCTGTTAAACTCCAATTTTCAAGTCCTACTCATAGACCAATATTGATCCATGCCTAGCACTGATTAAGGCCAGCCTAGCCACAAACTGTTGTCTGCAAGTTTAATTGTATGGCCCTCTAAAAGTAATAGGTTATAGGCATATTTGTATACCATTGTCTCTGTGCTTGGCTTTTCAAGGAATTAAAGGAAGTATTCTAATATTCATTCACTGAGCAGAGCAGATGCATTATGGGAGTACCTTGTTGCTTGCTTATTTAAACCTGAATAATAATGTCAAAGAAATGTCTAAATACCTTCATAGGTAATATGCTCCTGTAGTCCAATACAAAAGCAAATGAAAAAGAGAGACCAAAATATAAATTCCCCAGAATATTTCCTTTAAAGTGTGTAAATCGTAAATTGAATAAATATTAATTAATAAATGCAAAATGTACCTGCTTCTTCATACTACATTGTTTTATGATTTTCTTTTAATGATTTAAAGTAAATCAAATCTCTAAAAGTGAATATGTAAGGTTAGCCATAAAAAAAGTTTGTTTTATATAGGCAAGCTGTAACAATTTTATTTTAATCCTGATTTCACTTGTACCTTGTAAGTTTTGGAGCTAGGAGCAAGAACGAAGGTCTAGACTGTAGACTTAAAATTTAAGGTAATATTTTGACATAGCCTAGATGACTTATGCTGGGTTTAATGCAAAGGGATGCCTCCAAAACATAAACCAGTCCATAAAGAAATTTGATAGTGCACACTCCACATGAAAATGTATGGACAAAATGACCCCTGATCTTGCCTGCAATCAGATGAAAGCCCCAGTATAATAAAAAGACTTTTACATATTTTGACTTGGATGCCACTGAGATATAAAACGGATGCATAAATCACAAGGAATGTGTCTTGCTGCAGTATATTAGGGCACAGTATACATTCATATATGCTATATACAGTACATAATATCTAAATAAAAATATAATGCAATGATTTGCAATCATGAAAGCCCTGTATTCAATATTTTACAAAGACAGCAGGAAATGTTGAATTTAAATAAACTGCTCTACTTTAAAAAAAAATTATTAGACAAATAGGTTAATAAGTTTATTCTTTCTGCTTAAACTGATATAATGCTCATATACAGGTGAAACTCAAAAAAATAGAATGTCCAGCAAAAGTCCATTTATTTCAGTAATTCAACTTAAAAGGTGAAATGAATATATGGAATAGACTCCTTACATGCAAAGTGAGATATTTCAAGCCTTTATTTGTTATCATTTTGATGATTATGGTTTACAGTTTACGAAAACCCCAAAATCCAAATCTCAAACCATTAGAATATTGCAAAAAGGTAAAAATTCTAGGCACAAAGTGTCACTCTAATCAGCCAATTAATTCAAAACTCCTGCAAAGCAGGGTTCCTATTTCATATATTAGTGTGATGATCCGCTCAGCTGGCTGCACAGGCAGACAGCTGTTTGTCCATTCCTCTAGTCTGTGGGCTGCAGGTTTCTGGAACAGAGACCTGTCTTTCCATTGCAAGTTTCTGGTCTGTTCTCTTGCTGGGGAATTTTCATACATTCGTTATGCAAATCCCCTACCTGCCTTCTTTGATGACTGGAACTATAAGAGCTTTATGTTTCCCAAAAGGCTTTGCTGGTCATTTCCCTTCCATGGTCTGTTCCTGATGGACACTGCTGGAGTGTCAGCCATTGCTATCTAGTATAGTTAATATCTGGGGGTTGCTTTAGGCTCCCCTTCTAGTCCAGTCAGGTTGTATTATCTGTTTGTTTGTTCTGTTGCCATTGTCCTGTCCCAATGGTCGACAGGAAATGGTTCTGATCTCTGTTCTTGGAGTATAGCTGGTGCAGCGGTTGCTACCAGCTATCTCTTCTGATCTGTCTCTTTGGATCGCGCTAGCCACTTTTCGCTAGCGCTGTGGGTCCTTCTGTTCTGTCTCCTGGGATCGCGCTAGCCACTTTTTGCTAGCGCTGTGGATCCTTCTGTTCTGTCTCCTGGGATCGCGCTAGCCACTTTTCGCTAGTGCTGTGGATCCTATCTCTTGCTTGTCCCTGTTTTCGTGTGTCTGTCTTGTCTGCTACGCTTGCTGGAGGCTCGGTGAGGTACCGTTAAGCAAGCGCTCGCGTCCTCTGTTTCATGTTTGTCTGTTAATGGTTAGTTAGGCGTGCTTGTCTCTATTGTGCTTATCACGTGGAGACCGCACATAACCGCGTGCACTGTTGCAAATGAGTGCAGTGTTCGCGGTTAGCTAGCGTTTGTTATTTTCCGTATCTCCTCATTGTATTATTTGCTGTGCCTTTGCTACCCTCGTGCCCTGCTTTGCTCAGTCTTGTGTCTCTGTCGGCAATCGCCATTCTTGCGATTGCATTCCCACTTCGTTTCCGCCATTGTGTGTTCACCGTCGCTGGGTGGCGACTAGTTTGGTGGACACACATTGGTTCTGTCCCTTTGCTCTGTTTCTTGTGGGCTATCCAGCCCTGCCTGATCGTACCTTGTCCTGGATCTGTACAATTCCCGTCTGGCATCTGTGGCTGTGCAGCGACTGTGTTCGCCTGCACTCCACAGCGCCATCTGCCGGAGGGAATTGCCCTCTGCGGGTGCATAGCACCTAGCCTGGGTGTCCTCAAATATACGCTTGTGGAGGGTTTCCGCCGTGTCAGCGCACGCGTTGTGCGCTGATCACGGAGAAAGTTCCACAATCGTTACAGAATGACCAGCCTAACCAAAATTCCCAGGGCAGAGGGAACCTTTGATTTGCTTCAGATGTCATTGCCTGAGACAAAAGCGTATGTGGATCCTATTATAGGTAGGATCGCACGCTATATTAAAGCAGTTAAAAAATCTGTACTCGTTCCTGATCCCCACCCATATGGAGATTATTTAGATACCGGGTTGTTTGAACCACCATTCGCCTCATGAGAAATCGGGGCCTTGGTGGAAGAATTTGATTTTGATTGGAAAGCCTTTTGCGATTTTTACATCGCAAAAAGCGAGGATGTCCTGAACAATTGTCTTGACTCTATGTACTTTTGATTGATTCTGATGAATGTGACGAGTGTGTTGTGGATCTGGTGATGTATGTGTGGCAGATCATTTTAGATGAATTACACACACACCAATCAATTGATCCCAATAAAGAGGTAAAAGATTCCCGTTCTGTTCCTGCTCCAGTTCCATCTGTAGACTGTGCGCACTATGATTGTTCATCCTTTGTTAAGTGTGCATGGGAGCCCCCATTTGAGAAATGGGAGATCGAGCTCCTGGTCTATGAATTGGAATGTGATTGGAGATCGTTTTGCAATCATTACCTTTCTTAAAACGAAGCAGTTTTGTATGCGTGCATTGAGTCTGCGTGCACTTTAATCAAGACTGGTGTATGTATCTCTGACTTTGTGACTCCGCTGTTTGACGTGTGGAGAATGATTTTGGATGAGCTACATGCGCTTAAATCTGCTAAAAACACATTGTCAGCGGACGATTGTTCCAATCCTCTGGATTTAAAGAAAGTGAGTTTTGAATGCATTCCCTTTCCCAAAGCAACTGAGTGTTTGAAGTCTGAGTGCAAGTCGTTCAGAGCAGTTGCTTGTGTGGAAGTTGAACCAGTGCGGTCTGATGTCACCACCGCACGTATGGCTGCAAAAGGTCTGTGTGGTCCTGTGTCTAAGGAAGACAGATTTTTTTCCCTCAGGTTCTCTAAGATCGTCCGTTTGTGAGCCTGCCATGGGGAAAATTCCTAAGTTATGCAACTTTAAGAAAATTATTGAAGTGTCTAATAAAGTTTCTCCTGTTGTTATCGCCACTTCTTTTGCAAATGAATCTATGTCTTATTCTGTTCGCACCTGTGCAGGCCTGTTGCCTGATGACAGTTGCTCCAGTGTTTCTGTCCTAGATGCCTTGCAGTCTGCTCCGCAGATCGCGGAGGTTTGCGCTATGGAAGCGTCAGTTTCGCAACCTAAAGCGATCTTGGATCCGCAAATTTTGCGTTCTGACTCCTCGGATTCGACATTGTTAGCCGAATCTAAGAGTGAGACAGCGCTTCGGTTTTGCGAATCTGATGCTGAAGCTTCTTTGCCTTGTCCAGAGAAGCTTTCTCTGAACCTGCCCTGTACCATGAATGAAGGCATGATGTCCACTCGCATTGACATTTGTGAGTCTGATTCTGAAGAAAGTATTGACTCTCCACCCAGTACTCTGGATGAGTCAATATTACCTTGTTTAAAATCCCCTGCAGTGACCCTAGAGGCTCGTCTAGGTATTGCAACCATTGTTACCTGTTTCTCTGCTATTTTGGAATTGCAGTCTGGTTTGACTGCTTTGGAGGAATCTGCCTGTAGTGAGGCAAAACTCAGAAAGTCAGAGCTAGTTTCGCTAGATATTCCTGTGTATCCCTGTCCTGATGATAAAATTCAGTCTCAGTTTATGGTGGAACCTTCTCTGGGACATCTGCCCTGCACACAAAATAAAGTTCAAGTTTTGCCCTGTAACCTGGATAGTTCAGAATCCTTCTTAGAAAACTTGGGAAATGGTGTTCCTGAGGTCTTGTCTGATGTCCTGGAGATCTCTGAGTTCCTCCCAAAGGGTGCAGAACTTGTAGGAGATGTCTCCTGCCCCCCAGGTCCTTCTGAGGTGTTGCCCACTTCAGTAGGCATTGCTGCCTTGCTGACTACTTTTGCAGCTCTTGTGGAGCTTCATTCATGTGTAGTCAATGATGATATTACAGTTACAGAAAATTCTGAATTTGAGTTCGAGTCTTCTTTTGAAAGACCAGTACCTGTGACCTTTACTCGTGATGATTTTCTGCCCGGTACTGGTTTTGGTCTTGTCGTGTCGGACTCTGAGGTTGGCAGTTCCCCGACGTGTCCTGAGGTTTCTCCTGTACTAGTTTTCCCCGATGTGCTCTGTGACCCAGAAAGCCCAAGTGTGCCTCGGTTACCAGCGTACTCAGATGCTTCCTCGGTGGAGACATGTTCTGATATAGCCTGCCTGCTTGCATGCCCAGAAGTGGTCCCTGAAAGTCCTGATCTTGATGGGTGTCCTGCTAATTTTGAGTCTGGAATGATCATAGGTTCCATAGGGGTTCTTGGTGGTTCTCCATGTGAGCCTGGTGAGCGTTCTGGCTTCTTGGGATCTCTGCGGAGCTTCAAGGCATTCTGGGAGATTCCGGGAAAGGTTTTGCTTGGTGCCCTGAATACAATCAGCAATGGCTTTGGTGTTGTAAGGGACACTTCGAACAGGTATTGCGGCAGGTTTGGTATTCTTGGACGCTCCTTGGAAGGTGGTGGGTATTGTCTGGAGGGTGTTGATGGCTTCTTCTCTGGTGTCCACAGTCATGATGGGTGTTACGCTGAGACTTGTAGTGCTGATGGGCATGTTTCGGTGGCTTCTGCTTCCGATGAGGTCGGTTTCGGATGGACTGACTCTGGAATTGGGCCTTGTCGGGCTGTCCTGACCTTCATGAGTCTTCAGTTAGAGTTTTGTGATGATACCAGTTTTGAGGGATGTATGGAATCCATCCCTAGAGGGGGGTACTGTGATGATCCGCTCAGCTGGCTGCACAGGCAGACAGCTGTTTGTCCATTCCTCTAGTCTGTGGGCTGCAGGTCTCTGGAACAGAGACCTGTCTTTCCATTGCAAGTTTCTGGTCTGTTCTCTTGCTGGGGAATTTGCATACATTCGTTATGCAAATCCTCTACCTGCCTTCTTTGATGACTGGAACTATAAGAGCTTTATGTTTCCCAGAAGGCTTTGCTGGTCATTTCCCTTCCATGGTCTGTTCCTGATGGACACTGCTGGAGTGTCAGCCATTGCTATCTAGTATAGTTAATTCCTGGGGGTTGCTTTAGGCTCCCCTTCTAGCCCAGTCAGGTTGTATTATCTGTTTGTTTGTTCTGTTGCCATTGTCCTGTCCCAACGGCGGTCGACAGGAAATGGTTCTGATCTCTGTTCTTGGAGTATAGCTGGTGCAGCGGTTGCTACCAGCTATCTCTTCTGATCTGTTTCCTGGGATCGCGCTAGCCACTTTTCGCTAGCGCTGTGGGTCCTTCTGTTCTGTCTCCTGGGATCGCGCTAGCCACTTTTCGCTAGCGCTGTGGATCCTTCTGTTCTGTCTCCTGGGATCGCGCTAGCCACTTTCCACTAGTGCTGTGGATCCTATCTCTTGCTTGTCCCTGTTTTCGTGTGTCTGTCTTGTCTGCTACGCTTGCTGGAGGATCGGTGAGGTACCGTTAAGCAAGCGTCGCGTCCTCTGTTTCATGTTTGTCTGTTAATGGTTAGTTAGGCGTGCTTGTCTCTATTGTGCTTATCACGTGGAGACCGTGCATAACCGCGTGCACTGTTGCGAATGAGTGCGGTGTTCGCGGTTAGCTAGCGTTTGTTATTTTCCGTATCTCCTCATTGTATTATTTGCTGTGCCTTTGCTACCCTCGTGCCCTGTTTTGCTCAGTCTTGTGTCTCTGTCGGCAATCGCCATTCTTGCGATTGCATTCCCACTTCGTTTCCGCCGTTGTGTGTTCACCGTCGCTGGGTGGCGACTAGTTTGGTGGACACACATTGGTTCTGTCCCTTTGCTCTGTTTCTTGTGGGCTATCCAGCCCTGCCTGATCGTACCTTGTCCTGGATCTGTACAATTCCTGTCTGGCATCTGTGGCTGTGCAGCGACTGTGTTTGCCTGCACTCCACAGCGCCATCTGCCGGAGGGAATTGCCCTCTGCGGGTGCATAGCACCTAGCCTGGGTGTCCTCAAATATACGCTTGTAGAGGGTTTCCGCCGTGTCAGCGCACGCGTTGTGCGCTGATCACGGAGAAAGTTCCACAATCGTTACAATTAGTTTCATCTTTAGGTTGATTTACTGAAATAGATTGACACTTTCACAATATTCTAATTTTTCAAGTTTCACCTGTGCTGTGTGCAGACCAGAAATTACACTCCACAACATATTTATCTATTTCAGCCAAACAGGAGAATACCAAATATTGCAGCGTTTTCTGCATGTTAATGTCAAAATCAAAAAAACACATTTTATATTTCAGATTTAATGCAAGAGTCATTTTAGATAATGGCATGAGTATGTTTTTCCATTGAATTAGTATTCATATGTCAGTAATGGGAATTATTTAAAACCTCAACAGTACTTGGGTAAGGAAATGACAACTTTGTATAAGCAGGAGTTTGAAGTTTTAATAAATAAGAAGGGTTTGAACATATAAGAACAGCCAGCTTCTCTTATGTATCTGTTGTACTCTTTAGCTCACATAGTACAACCTATATGCCACCACATTTATTTGTTTTAGTCTTTGTTACAGAGTACATGAATGTCACCTAAATCGTAGCTTCTGTGTGAATTGTGCTGAGCATGCACACCTTTCTGCTATTGCAAAATTTCATCACTATATAAATGTGTTGCTGTTGAGTAGTGTTGGGCGAACAGTGTTCGCCACTGTTCGGGTTCTGCAGAACATCACCCTGTTCGGGTGATGTTCGAGTTCGGCCGAACATCTGATGGTGTTCGGCCAAACTGTTCGGACATATGGCCGAACTAAGAGCGCATGGCCGAACGTTCCCCGAACGTTCGGCTAGCGCTGTGATTGGCCGAACGGGTCACGTGTAGTGTTGGGCGAACATCTAGATGTTCGGGTTCGGGCCGAACATGGTCGCGATGTTCGGGTGTTCGAGCCGAACTCCGAACATAATGGAAGTCAATGGGGACCCGAACTTTCGTGCTTTGTAAAGCCTCCTTACATGCTACATACCCCAAATTTACAGGGTATGTGCACATTGGGAGTGGGTACAAGAGGAAAAAAAATTAGCAAAAAGAGCTTATAGTTTTTGAGAAAATCGATTTTAAAGTTTCAAAGGGAAAACTGTCTTTTAAATGCGGGAAATGTCTGTTTTCTTTGCACAGGTAACATGCTTTTTGTCGGCATGCAGTCATAAATGTAATACAGATAAGAGGTTCCAGGAAAAGGGACCGGTAATGCTAACCCAGCAGCAGCACACGTGATGGAACAGAAGGAGGGCGGCGCAGGAGGAGAAGGCCACGCTTTGAGACACAACAACCCAGGCCTTGCATGAGGACAAGAAGCAAGCGGATAGCAATTTGCATTTTGTCGCCATGCAGTCATAAATGTAATACAGATGAGAGGTTCAATAAACAATAAACAGTAATTGGTGTTGTCCAGAATGCGCACAATGCGTGGGTCACGTTCAATGCAGTCCTAGGCCGAAGAGGTCATAGCCTAGGGTCACAAAAACCTGTTTATTTGGGCAATTTCAATGGTGGCGAGTCTGACGTACATAAATCGCAGCAATGGCCGTTAGCAACGTCTGAATCTCACAAAATGTCTCATGCAGGTAGAAGACATATTGTTAGACTTGGGCTCCAAAGATGGGTTCCCTACATCTCTGCAAACCAGAGTTACAGGGCTCCAAATTTGGTAAAATCCCCCATAGGCTTTCATTGGGCCTCCTATTTACAGTTCCAAAATCTCACATCTTTTCAAAGGGCAATTGCTCAGCAGTGGCAAATTTTCTAGCATTGTAGGGACCCTTAGGGGGAACATGACTGGTGAGTTTCGGGCCCCTAGGCCAAAGAGGTCATAGCCTAGGGTCACAAAAACCTGTTTATTTGGGCAATTTCAATGGTAGTTATGCTGACGTACATAAATCTCAGCCATGGCCGTTAGCAACGTTTGAATTTCACGAAATGTCTCATGCAGGTAGAAGACATATTGTTAGACTTGGATTCCAAAGATGGGGTCCCTACATCTCTGCAAACCAGAGTTACAGGGGTGCAAAATTGGTAAAATCCCCCATAGGCTTTCATTGCCTCCCTATTTCACTTTCCAAAATCTCACATCTTTTCAAAGGGCAATTGCTCAGCAGTGGCAAATTTTCTAGCATTGTAGGGACCCTTAGGGGGAACCTGACTGGTGAGTTTCGGGCCCCTAGGCCAAGAGGTCATAGCCTAGGGTCACAAAAACCTGTTTATTTGGGCAATTTCAATGGTAGTGATGCTGACGTACATAAATCTCAGCCATGGCCGTTAGCAACGTCTGAATTTCACGAAATGTCTCATGCAGGTAGAAGACATATTGTTAGACTTGGATTCCAAAGATGGGGTCCCTACATCTCTGCAAACCAGAGTTACAGGGGTCCAAAATTGGTAAAATCCCCCATAGGCTTTTATTGCCTCCCTATTTCACTTTCCAAAATCTCACATCTTTTCAAAGGGCAATTGCTCAGCAGTGGCAAATTTTCTAGCATTGTAGGGACCCTTAGGGGGAACATGACTGGTGAGTTTCGGGCCCCTAGGCCAAAGAGGTCATAGCCTAGGGTCACAAAAACCTGTTTATTTGGGCAATTTCAATGGTAATGATGCTGACGTACATAAATCTCAGCCATGGCCGTTAGCAACGTCTGAATTTCACGAAATGTCTCATGCAGGTAGAAGACATTTTGTTAGACTTGGATTCCAAAGATGGGGTCCCAACATCTCTGCAAACCAGAGTTACAGGGGTGCAAAATTGGTAAAATCCCCCATAGGCTTTCATTGCCTCCCTATTTCACTTTCCAAAATCTCACATCTTTTCAAAGGGCAATGGCTCAGCAGTACCAAATTTTCTAGCATTGTAGGGACTCTTAGGGGGATCATGACTGGTGAGTTTTGCCACTGCTGAGCCATTGCCCTTTGAAATGGTGTGAGATTTTGGAACGGTAAATAGTAGGCCCAATAAAAGCCTATGGGGGATTTTACCAATTTTGGAGCCCTGTAACTCTGGTTTGCAGAGATGTAGAGACCCCATCTTTGGAATCCAAGTCTAACAATATGTCTTCTACCTGCATGAGACATTTCGTGAGATTCAGACGTTGCTAACGGCCATTGCTGCGATTTATGTACTTCAGACTCGCCACCATTGAAATAGCCCAAATAAACAGGTTTTTGTGACCCTAGGCTATGACCTCTTCGGCCTAGGGGCCCAAAACTCACCAGTCATGTTCCCCCTAAGGGTCCCTACAATGCTAGAAAATTGGCCACTGCTGAACAATTGCCCTTTGAAAAGATGTGAGATTTTGGAAAGTGAAATAGGGAGGCAATGAAAGCCTATGGGGGATTTTACCAATTTTGCACCCCTGTAACTCTGGTTTGCAGAGATGTAGGGACCCCATCTTTGGAATCCAAGTCTAACAATATGTCTTCTACCTGCATGAGACATTTCGTGAAATTCAGACGTTGCTAACGGCCATGGCTGAGATTTATGTACGTCAGCATAACTACCATTGAAATTGCCCAAATAAACAGGTTTTTGTGACCCTAGGCTATGACCTCTTTGGCCTAGGGGCCCGAAACTCACCAGTCATGTTCCCCCTAAGGGTCCCTACAATGCTAGAAAATTTGCCACTGCTGAGCAATTGCCCTTTGAAAAGATGTGAGATTTTGGAACTGTAAATAGGAGGCCCAATGAAAGCCTATGGGGGATTTTACCAATTTGGAGCCCTGTAATTCTGGTTTGCAGAGATGTAGGGAACCCATCTTTGGAGCCCAAGTCTAACAATATGTCTTCTACCTGCATGAGACATTTCGTGAGATTCAGACGTTGCTAACGGCCATTGCTGTGATTTATGTACGTCAGACTCGCCACCATTGAAATTGCCCAAATAAACAGGTTTTTGTGACCCTAGGCTATGACCTCTTCGGCCTAGGGGCCCAAAACTCACCAGTCATATTCCCCCTAAGGGTCCCTACAATGCTAGAAAATTTGCCACTGCTGAGCCATTGCCCTTTGAAAAGATGTGAGATTTTGGAACTGTAAATAGGAGGCCCAATGAAAGCCTATGGGGGATTTTACCAAATTTGGAGCCCTGTAACTCTGGTTTGCAGAGATGTAGGGAACCCATCTTTGGAGCCCAAGTCTAACAATATGTCTTCTACCTGCATGAGACATTTTGTGAGATTCAGACGTTGCTAACGGCCATTGCTGCGATTTATGTACGTCAGACTCGCCACCATTGAAATTGCCCAAATAAACAGGTTTTTGTGACCCTAGGCTATGACCTCTTCGGCCTAGGGGCCCAAAACTCACCAGTCATGTTCCCCCTAAGGGTCCCTACAATGCTAGAAAATTTGCCACTGCTGAGCAATTGCCCTTTGAAAAGATGTGAGATTTTGGAAAGTGAAATTTGGAGGCAATGAAAGCCTATGGGGGATTTTAACAATTTTGCACCCCTGTAACTCTGGTTTGCAGAGATGTAGGGACCCCATCTTTGGAATCCAAGTCTAACAATATGTCTTCTACCTGCATGAGACATTTCATGAAATTCAGACGTTGCTATCGGCCATGGCTGAGTTTTATGTACGTCAGCATAACTACCATTGAAATTGCCCAAATAAACAGGTTTTTGTGACCCTAGGCTATGACCTCTTTGGCCTAGGGGCCCGAAACTCACCAGTCATGTTCCCCCTAAGGGTCCCTACAATGCTAGAAAATTTGCCACTGCTGAGCAATTGCCCTTTGAAAAGATGTGAGATTTTGGAACTGTAAATAGGAGGCCCAATGAAAGCCTATGGGGGATTTTACCAAATTTGGAGCCCTGTAACTCTGGTTTGCAGAGATGTAGGGAACCCATCTTTGGAGCCCAAGTCTAACAATATGTCTTCTACCTGCATGAGACATTTCGTGAGATTCAGACGTTGCTAACGGCCATTGCTGCGATTTATGTACGTCAGACTCGCCACCATTGAAATTGCCCAAATAAACAGGTTTTTGTGACCCTAGGCTATGACCTCTTCGGCCTAGGACTGCATTGAACGCGACCCACGCATTGTGCGCATTCTGGACAACACCAATTACTGTTTATTGTTTATTGAACCTCTCATCTGTATTACATTTATGACTGCATGGCGACAAAATGCAAATTGCTATCCGCTTGCTTCTTGTCCTCATGCAAGGCCTGGGTTGTTGTGTCTCAAAGCGTGGCCTTCTCCTCCTGCGCCGCCCTCCTTCTGTTCCATCACGTGTGCTGCTGCTGGGTTAGCATTACCGGTCCCTTTTCCTGGAACCTCTTATCTGTATTACATTTATGACTGCATGCCGACAAAAAGCATGTTACCTGTGCAAAGAAAACAGACATTTCCCGCATTTAAAAGACAGTTTTCCCTTTGAAACTTTAAAATCGATTTTCTCAAAAACTATAAGCTCTTTTTGCTAATTTTTTTTCCTCTTGTACCCACTCCCAATGTGCACATACCCTGTAAATTTGGGGTATGTAGCATGTAAGGAGGCTTTACAAAGCACGAAAGTTCGGGTCCCCATTGACTTCCATTATGTTCGGAGTTCGGCTCGAACACCCGAACATCGCGGCCATGTTCGGCCTGTTCGGCCCGAACCCGAACATCTAGATGTTCGCCCAACACTACTGTTGAGTCACTTTTTCTAAGCCTTAACTGTTGCTATTCCAGTTGTATCTTGAGTCCTTTAAGTCTCACATTCTACAGTGTAGCTGTAAGTATAACTCCCCTTACTGGCTCCTGCAGGCTGCAGCAATAGTCTCTCTCCTCACTTCTACCACCACCCTCTAGTGTCAGCATGTACCTGGTCCTGGGTGATATCATCAAGCCAAGAACTTGTACATGCTAATAGAAGAGGCAGATGTGAGGAGGGGAGAAATGATCAGCAAAGAAGACTCAGCCTTTCTTCTACCACAATGGAACTGGGAGGTGCCAGGAGGGGTCGTGAGTGGGGACAAAATCACTTCGGTACAAACTCTTCCCTGCACTGTGCCTGGGTTGGGCGCCACCATACACGTAAATTTAATACATCAATGATTGCACAGGGGGGTTTCAATGTAATTTGGGTGCCAGTGATAGCTTTACCCTGAACTGTGTGTCCCCCTGAGTTGCTACAATTTCTTGAGGGTTCAGCTAACAGCAGCTGAGAGCACATAGTCAATGAAGTACCTTTTTCTTTTTCTCACTCAGCTAAGCCACAAGGCTGTTGTTTCAGTACAGAAGGTACAGGAGGCATTTAGATAAGAGAAGTGAGTTTTCATAATTACAATCAACAGATTTGATGGCTTACGGGCAGTTAATTGACTGATAGGGTCCTCTTACAAAAGTACAAAAGAATTGCTTATCCAGGCGTTTTTATTAATACAATTTAATAAAAAAAATTCTGCTGCGTACTCTTTCTATACGCTAAGGCTGTGAAAGCTATACCTCATTTTACCAATGTAATCAGATGTACTTGTTAACCTTTAATATAATCTTCCCATCTTTATACATTTTCCACTACCATACAGAACTTCAAAACATTTAGAATCTACTTTTTGTGTTGATATTTAAATGTCATGGTAATTTACAGATGGTAAGTATATATACATTTTGATGCAGATTTGACTAAGAGTTTTGCAGATGTTTTATCCTTGAAGTTAATGTTGTTAACGAGAATATAAATGTAGACCCTATGCTATGCACCTGTGTTTCCTGTCTTCAGGCAATGCTCTCAACTTTACCATTAACCTTTATGAGTATGTATATGCAATATCTGCATATATAAGCAGTTTACAGGCATTAGAATAGGTTGTGCAAGAGTTCGCTATGAGCTTAGATGCAGCTCATCTAAAATACTCATTTTGCAATGCAATATTTATGCTGATAAAATTCTAATATTTTAACCTACGGTGGCAATGAGTGTTACACGTGAACAGGATTTTGCTGTTTTGGGCATTTATGTTACTACCCTTTCATGAATTAATTGGGAAAGCTCCATCTTGTGGACTGTTACACCTGCCCCCTCATGAATGAATGCTGTTTGGTTCTTTAAGGGTTGATTCACAAAAAAATGTGCAGACAGTGCATTGCAACTTTGTTGGTACTTGCATCATTTGTTTAGCGTTATTTGCACAGCACACATTATCTTAGCACCGAGTGTGTTACAGATGTACTGAAGGTTTTACTAAGTTCACAACGTGTGCCACTCAGATGCCATGAGTACAACTTTTAGTGAATCAACCTCTTGGTGTTGTCAGTGATGTACCGAAAGATAATATAAAGCGATTGCTATGTTACTTTGGAAATAGTCAGGCAGGCCCATTTCACGTTAAGCCTCCTCCCCTTTTAAGCAATTTTTAAAAGTTAGAGAAAGGTTTCTATTGTTGTGTTTGTCCTCATTAGTAAGATGTCCACTTGCTTCATATCCTACAGACATTGCCAGTAGCTAGTTAAAAATCATAGCAAAGGAAAGATCAGTATCACTATTGACAGTTATCACCAAAATATGTATACCTTTAGCGTCCTGAATATAACATTTAGGTTAACAAGTTTGCAGAATCTGCCAGAGGTATAGGAAATGCTAACTGTAAAGCTGGACAGCATACTGTTAAGGCTGTTGCCTTCAATGTAGGATTTGAGCCTTTGACCAGGGTTTGAATGGCTCAATAGAACAGTCAGTAATAGTAAGGAGACTTTAGGCAAGGCTCCCTAATGGTTCTGGTCGCCCAGCACCCTAAGTGGCTGCAGCCCTGATGTGCTTTGAGTCCACCAGTGTGTCTTGTCTTGTAAAATTTTTGAATTTATTTTTTCTATTATACATTACTGAAGGGGATTTTCATATAGTCTATCCAAAACTAAAAAAGCTGGATGAGCATCAATTTCTACTACTTTTTTTAAATGTACTTTATAAGGATATTAAAACACTTCTATATTGAAATTGCTATAAAAGCAGATATGGGTGTTAAGTCTACAAATAATTATCTATTTGATCTCCCCTATCCCCGAATCAATTACAATGAACTAAACTTCTTCTTTAATACAAGATTATTTGGGCAGGTCCACTTTTCATCCTGCAAGCATGTGCCTGTTATGCATGCAGGTTTGGAATTTGCATACCCTATGTATTCTTAAGACACTTTTTGAATACAGCAATGATAGTTGTACATCTCCACTATCCTTCAAGTATCTGTTGCCTGCTGTGACTTCTGACTTGTGATTCTGTTTCATGCATTGGTACTTTCAATAGCTGCTGTTTTCTATTGCTCTAAGATATACCTGTACCAAAATTATTCCTTCAACATGTCTAATCTGTTGTTGTTACTTAACTTTTTGGGGACAGACGCAGTACGAATCTACATCCAGCAGGTGGTGCTGCCTCTCCGACCTGGACGTAGACTCTACGTAAACAATGCATCCCACCAGAATTGTGGACACCCTAGAGGAAAGATTAAGCTGTCATATGACAGCGGAAATCTCCCCTCACTGACCAGTAGCCATCGTGTATGGCTCCTGGTCTAGTGATCACTATGATCACCAGATGATCATAGTGATCCCTGTTACTGATGTGGCGGTAGGGGGGAAAGAAGAGGATCCACTCATCTTCCTGCCATCCCCCCAGAGATTGGGGCTTCCCTCCGCTCTGGCCGGCATCCTCACTTGCTCTGGCGTAAGTGTCGGGTCCCGGCTTGATGACATTATCAAACCGCGACCCGGAACTTATTATTATTATTATTTATTTATATAGCGCCAACATATTCCGCAGCGCTTTACAAAGCACAATAAGACGACAAGGGGAACATAGATACAACTAACAAATGTACAGCAGAGTTCCAAGCAGCACAAATATTGTTACAAGAACAGTAAACATTAGGAGGATGACCCTGCCCTTGCGAGCTTACAATCTAATGGATTGTAGCGTCAATACATGCGAGGATGCCGGCCAGAGTGGAGGGGTCCACAGCTGCTCATCACCGGAACCTGGTGAGTAAATTCTGCCTGCAATATGGGGGACACCTAGGCACACTGGGGACACCAGTCCAACCTAAGCTCTAGCAGGGATCCGGCTGCCTGACCCCCGAAATGTGCCCCTCCCCTGCATGCAAAATTGCCTGGTTTTAGAGGGGGGGTTAGGCATCCGGTCCCCAAATGGTTAAGGCATACCCAAATATTGTGATTTGGAAGATGCCCAACACAAAGCCATAATATCTGGTGGCCTGGCCTAATTAATACATTCACTACCAGATTCACCTCTTGCCTCTGTGCTCATTAGTGATGACATGAGGATATATTTTTCAAGGAGTTATCTAGTACTCTCAAGGGCAGCTGTACTTGTTTATGGGAAAATGCTGTTGAGATAATATTGCATCTTTAGCGTATCAATAATTCTGGTGTACTTCATGGCATAGTGAAAAAAAAAAAAAAAAAAAAGCTTTTATTAGTAGCAGCTTTCATTTAAGTTCAAGCTGTAGCACTTTATGTGCAGACATTAAGCTAGCATTTACAAAGAAGTGGGCGTATAATATAAAAAGATATTATAATCCTTTATACTGACATACTGGTCTGTTTTTAATTATTATTAAAAAAACACAGTCTTTCATACCCCATAATAAGTAACACTTAAAGCAGTGAGATATATTTAGGCTCTCGCTATGGCAAATACTGGTAGTATTTATTTTTGTAATGGGAAACAAGTATCAAATTAATCTTGGTGCAATTATGGGCAATTAGGACATTAACAGAAAGTATCACAGACTAATATAATACCAATTAAAACATGTAAACTTATGCCATGTGGGAGTACAGTGACTTTATCTTGTTAAAGTAAATTTAGGTTTTGATATATTGTGTGGAACATATGGTAATATAACTAAGCAAAGCATTTAATAAGTAATTTAATTCTACTGATTTTGTTTTCCATCATTTGCAAATTTCTTTCTTTGCATAATGTGGTCAGGAATAGATATAGGAAAGAAACGCATATCAAGCCCATCTGAAGAGTGGATGGTATCTGTGGATGGTTTGAATATTATATGTCCAATAAACTATTAAAAAAATAAGCTGTTACTTTTTTAGTGTGGAAAAAAGGGGGTGAGCAAATAGTCATTCCCATTCAGTTAAATAAAAATGGGCTATTTATGACTTACCGTATACATATAAAAGTGAGAAAAAAACCCAACACTGGCACTGTGGACAAACATTTTAAAGAAATAACCACCAAATTTTTTAAAGTAGTTTATTAAAATCCATGTGGTTTTTCATTCTCCATCTATAATTCCTATGTCTTGATTGCAGCACACCATCCCACCATTCTTGTATGTCTCTTTGTCAGAATTCTAGCAGCTTATTCATGCAGGAAAAGCTGTCATATGTGTATGTTTTAAGTTTTAATGATCTATGCAAATTTCATTGTAAACTGTAAAGTTAGAGCACTTCTTTAAAATATTTCTCTGGGACATCTCAGCATATTCCAGGCAGTGAAATGCATAATTATTATATTATTTTAGTTATAGAAGCTAAAACATTTTTTGTTTATATTACAAGCATCTTTGAAATGTCAAGGTTCAGTATGTGAAGACTGGAAACAAGTTTAAAAGTCACTTTACTGCAGCAATCATATATGTACTGTATATTTGCTCAGTTATTACATATAAATATGAATAATCAATACAGTCCTTCTAAAGAAATAAATAATTATTGTTAATCCCTATAATTAAATATAATAGAATTTATAACTTTGAATTACGTTGAAATGCTGGATTCTGCCAGTGATACTTTGGGACAGTAAAACATACTGAGCCATGGCTGAGGACCATAGAATTGGTATAAATTAATTCAGCTTAACTGAATTTCCTGTCAGACATATTTAAATGTGCCCATTTGTCCCTGAAGATACCTAATAGTCCAGATAAATGGGCACGAAGAAACTCCAGCCGGAGTAAATATGTCACTGGTTGGGCACCAAGTCAGTGTTTGGCAGCCAAGTTATGGGGCAGGGCAAATAGTGTTTTCTAATCAAAATATAAGAAATATGTATGAAGATTAAGAATAGAATAATCCAATAATTGGAATATAGACATGGATTATGACACTAAATGTTATACCTTTTTTTTTTACACTTTTTTTTTAAACATTTAACACTTAACTTTAACTTTTAAGAGGCATATCAGAGGCACCATACACTACATCCATACTATTAGCTGCACCTCTATTTTGGGTGCTCACAAAGCTGGTGATACATGGCGCCGGACACTGCCACCAGCTGTTTTTTAGGACGAGCTCCCCCTGCTTCTTTCAGGAACTCCTCTCCTCCTACTCCTCTCTGACTCCCCCTCCGAACTGTCCCCCTGTTCATCTCTTCTATTGGGAACATACGTGACATCTGTATAATAGTCATCATAATCATCCTGCCCAGCTTCGCTTTCCTCAGACACCTCCAAAACTGTACCAACAGCAGGTACTTCATCATCATCATCATCATCATCATCCTCCTCCTCCATTACATCCATAGTGTCGCCTAACTCAGACATATGAGGTGGTGTAACTTGCTTAGCGCCTTCATCTTATTGTTGCAGTAGTGGCTGGGAATCCGTGATTTCACCACCAAATAACTCCTGCAAAGTGTCAAATACAGCGGATGTGGTGCTTGTAGTAGCGCTGGTGGCTGCGGGAGATGAGGTGTTCTGTGTTAAATAGTCAACCACGTCCTGACAATCTTGGGAGTTGATGGCACATGCCTTCTTCTGAGCACTGTACTTTGGGCCAGGGTCGCACAAAATCACATCAACACGATCTCGCTCAGGCCTGCCGGGTGGCTTTCCTCTGGGTCTGCCTCTACCTCTTCCTCTACCTGGTTTGTCCATTTTGTCCATATTAGGGGGGGGGGGGGTTGAAGTGAAAGGTATGCACTGACTTAACTAATACAATGTGCAGTCACACAGGTGCAGTTAACAGGTACGCACAGAGGGGTATATCACCCTGCATGCACTTACGTAGGTAGGTGGATACACTGACCACAACAGGTAGGTATATGCAGTGATGGGTATTACAATGTGCACCTGTCACACACAGACAGGTACCGGACAGGCACAGTGACACCGCGTGCACTCAGCTCACATAGGTAGGTGGGTGCACTGTGAACAACAGGTAGGTAGGTATATGCAGTACTGGGTATTACAATGTGCACCTGTCACACACCCAGGTAGGCACTGAATGTGCTGGGCCTGGTAGTGGCACACACACAGTATGAATTATCAAGGCTGTCTATGCAACACAAGTGTAAGTGGGAAGTAGATCACAAGAACAAGATTAGCTCTCAAAAGAGCTGTTGTGGGGTGCTATTTTAGCAATACAAATCAGCAAGGAGCAAGCTAAGAAGCCTACAAGAGCCTAACTAATCTTTTCCCATAAGAGTCTGCAGCAGCAGCAGCTGTCCCTTCACTATTTACTGCAGGCACACGAGTGAGTAAACTGGCCAGTGATCCCTGCCTTTTATAAGGAGGGGAGTGGCTACATGAGGGAGTGTAGCCTGATTGGCTACAATGTGCCTGCTGACTGTGATGTAGAGGGTCAAAGTTGACCCTAATGGTGCATTATGGGGGTGAACCGTGTGCGGTTCTCCACGATCGCGAACCCCCAGTAGTTCGGAAACCTTTCGCCGGCAAACCATTCGGGCCATCTCTATTTGGCTGTAGTAGTGGCTGAATCAAACAGTCCTGAAACAACCATGGAGCTAATCCAGTCTGACTTCTGTTAGAGCACCTGATCTGCATGCTTATTCAGGGGCTGTGACATGTTTTAGCATGAGCAAAGCGCATAGAGACTACACATTACCTACCAATTATTTTAGTGCTTGATTAACCCATTAGCAGCTTCAATAGAGTGATCTCGTTTGAGATAAGTGCAGTGCTTTTTGACCTCAGTCGGCAGAACTACTTGTGCTGTAAATTCTTGGAATGCTTTGGTCTCTCTCTAACAGAAAATATAGAAACTGAAAGCAGAAGTCCTCTGTTATTGTCTCACACTTCCCCCTAGTGACAAGTTGTCACAAATATATATTACAGCAGTACTGTACTAATTAGAAGCAAGACAATGGCCCATATGCAATTGACAGTTTCTCCTAAGTTTTCTCGTAAGAGATAATTTTTTGTCTTCTATTTCAAATATTTTGAGCACATTGCAATTGAAAAAGAACCACAAAGTAGGTGAAAAGGTGCTAGCTGGTGGTTTAAAAGGCATTTTATTTTAAGTTGTGAAAATATCACCTAGTAGAAAAATCAGGTGAAAAAGTGAATTGCATATGGTCCACTGTAACAAATAAAAAAATAAAAAAGTGCTAAATATAATTGACCTGGAGCACTTGTAAGCCTCAAAATAAATCAGCTGCTAAGGGTTTAAGAACCGGAAAACATGCAGATGCATGTATTTTTCCCATATTCTAAGAATCCAGTTGTGAGTTGAGCACTACTCTTGATTTGAAAAAGGCCACTGTAATCCATAGTTTGCCACACTGCTGCAACTCACTGATGAGAATGAAGCTACCACATCCAACTTTGTAATCTTGGCCACCGATACAAAGCTAAGGGATACAAATTGCAACTCTATGATCTACGCTCCTTTTTACACCCTTTCCCCACCAGCAGCGTAGATATATGCACCTCCCGCCGCTACCGCCGCTGTCCGCGCTCCTGCTCGCTCATGCACGTGCTCCTGCACTCGTGCATGCTGCCGGCTGCTCGCCCGGAGAGCAATGAATGGGAAAAACCGTTCCCGTTCATTGATCTCAGCCCCCAGCAATGATCGCCTGCTTCTATGAGAAGCAGCGCGATCATTGTGAAGAAAACAAAGTTTCCCAGCCTCGTTGAACGTCCTGTAAGCGTACTTCCGACACTTACAGGTCGCATGAACAAAAAATTATTGTGGCCATCTTGTGGCCAAATAGTAAAACTACATCCAAAACATTTTTCATATACAAATACATACTTTTACACTATAAATTAACTCATTACCTCCCACACTCCCCAATTTATTTATTTTTTGTAATAAAAAGAAAAAAAATTACAATAAAAAAAAATGGTTACCTTAGGGACTGAACTCTTCAAATATTTATGTCAAGAGGGTACAGCACTGCTACTTTATAAACTATGGGCTTGTAATTAGGGATGGACGCAAAACTGAAAAAAATGCACCTTTATTTCCAAATAAAATATTGACGGCAAACATTGTGAAAGGGACATAATTTAAATGGTGTAATAACCAGGACAAATGGGCAAATACATTTCATGGATTTTAATTACAGTAGCATGCATTATTTAAAAACTATAATGGCCGAAAACTGAAAAATAATTATTTTTTCCCCACATTTTTTCCTATTTTCCCACTAAAACACATTTAGAATAAAATAATTCTTGGCTTAATGTCCCACCTAAAGAAAGCCTAATAAAGTTATAGACGAATGAATGGAAGGAGTGCTGAAAGGTGAAAATTGCTCTGGTGCTCAAGGGGTAAAACCCCTCAGTTGTGAAGTGGTTAAGGTCCACAGTATTGTAACTGAACTTTGGCAAAAAAAAAAATGGATTGGCCAAAATGCTATTTATTCTGTTTACAAGTATATGTGTTTGACATTATTGTTTGGAGGCTGAAGCACATCTGAAGAAGTGAACTAATGTTTCAGAAAACACATCAAGTACCTCCGTGCTTAGTCAAAGAACTGTTTTTACGCCAAAGGACTGAACTATTGTGCCACATAGACTTTTATGTTTAACTAGTGACCTTAGCCCATTTAAAAACGGGCTAGGTGTGTCTCAAATCCGCTGTGCACATGCACGCACGGTGCGCCCCTTCTGGCCCTGTCCTCCTCTGGCTTTCGGCAGTGTCTCTGCGTCTGTCCCTGCACATGCGCAGTGCAAAAAAGAAATGACACAGGGACGGACGCAGGGACACTTGGAAATTATATATAGAAATAGGAGCTACCTTAGACTCTTTTTTATGTATCTCTTTTGGCACATATGTCAGGCAACCTGCATAGTTTAATAGATAATAATCCTAATCCTGACATTTGTATGGCGCTTTTCTCTTGTTGGACTCAATGTGCTCAAGAGCTGCAGCCACTAGAGTGCGCTCAAGTACTCAATAGGTACTGACCCTACCCAGGATTCGAACCCTGGTCTCCCATGTCAAGGGCCAAGCCCTTAACCAGTACACGATCCAGCCACTATCCAAATGATGAATAGGGCGGTCTTCGTATTCCTCTCACTTTAGGTTCCCTTTAAAGATCTATGTAGCAAGGAACAAACAGTGTGATGCGAACGTTTGGACAACCTTGTTAATCATCATGATTTTCCTGTATAAATCGTTGGTTGTTATGATATAAAATGTCAGTTAAATATATCATATAGGAGACACACACAGTGATATTTGAGAAGTGAAATGAAGTTTATTGGATTTACAGAAAGTGTGCAATAATTGTTTAAATAAAATTAGGCAGGTACATAAATTGAGCACTAAAAACAAGGAACACCAAGAGCCCCAATAGTGTAATATGTACTGGTAAATGGTTACTAGATAGAGTAAATATTAATACTCACAAACCAGGGTTACCATTAGGCAACCACTGTAAAGGCAGGTGGGGAGATTTTCCTGACCCCACTCAGGAATAAGAAGTCGCTCTCTGTAGATGAGAAAAAGGGGTTCAACCCTCCACCCAGGGTGGACTCAATATTATGCAGGAGAACAGAGGCGCCAAAAGGATAAAAGGAAGCTAAATGAGCTTAAAAACCAAATTCTTGGTAAATAGAGGAGGTAGTGGTGGACTTACCTCCTCCAAGTAGACACACAACGACTGTAGTAAACACAGTCAATATATTTTATTTATGAACTCCAAATATGCAACGCGTTTTGCAGGTTTGATCCCGCTTCATCAGGCAATAACAACGGAGCAATAGCATATGTGGTCAGTAGAATAGCCAGGCACCTCTGTCTTTTTTTGTGAGGTGAATTGAAGGCCGGCTTTGTTTGTGTTTAGAAATTGTATGAATGCGGGGATGAGTGTGATGTCACCTTTCCAAATAAAAAACAGGTCATCGATGTAACGTTTGTATAGTATAATGTTGTCGGTAAATGGATGTTCAGTTTCTATTAGTTGTTGTTCAATGTAGCCCATGGTGAGGTTTGCATATGATGGTGCAAAGGAGCTACCCATAGCTGTGCCGCTGGTTTGGTGGTAGTATTTGTCATTGAAGGAAAAAATATTATTGTTAAGGATGAATTCGGTGCATTGTAAAAGAAAATTCTGTTCTATGGGTGGCATGGAGGGAGCAGTGGTAAGGAAGAATTGTATAGCTGATAAACCAAACTGATGGGGAATGTTGGTGTAAAGCGATGTGATGTCACAAGTGAGCCAATGGTATTCAGAGGACCAGGGGATGTGGGTTAGTATTTGTATCACATGTTGCGAGTCCTTCAGATATGATGGGAGGTTGGTAAATATTGGTTGTAGGTGTCAGTCGATGAAGTGGGTGAGATTGCTTGTCATGGAGTCTATACCTGATATAATTGGTCGGCCGGGTGGTTTATGGAGATCTTTGTGTATTTTGGGGAGATAGTAGAAGAAGGGGGTTTTTGGGTGAAAATTAAGAATGAAATTACGTTCGTTTTTGGTGATGATGTTTAGTAGTAGGGCTTGGTTGATGAAGTCTTTAAGGATTTTATTGAGTGTGATGGTGGGGTCTGAGGAAAGTTTATTGTAGTGTCTGGGGTCTTCAAGGAGCCTTGCGGCTTCCTCTAAGTAGTCTGTTCTGTTGAGGATAACTATACCGCCGCCTTTGTCGGCAGATTTTATAATGAGGTCTGGATTGTTGAGGAGAGATTTGAGAGCAGAATTTTCTTTGGGTGTGAGATTGGGTTTAACAGTAGGTGTATGATATTGTAAGGTCTGTAAGTCATCTAAAACCAGGGAGTAAAATGTTTCTATGAAATTACCCTTTGAGGCTGTGGGATAGAAGCGGGATTTGCCTTTAAGCTGTGTGGTGATGCATCTTTCAAGTTGTATTTCGTTTGGATCAGAGGAGACTACCGGTAAATTGTCGTTATTTGTGATAATGAGAGGGGCGGAGGTGAGTAGGGTTTGATTCTTTTTGATGGCGAAGTGTCTTTTGAGGGTGAGTTTCCGTATGTAGGAATTGAGGTCAGTGAAGAGATCAAACATATTGGTGGAATTGATGGGACAGAAAGACAGCCCCTTTTCCAGCAGTGTAGTTTCATGTTGAGTGAGTATGTGGTTCGAGAGGTTAAAAATGCATTTTATGGGTTGATCTTTGGATTCTGTTTGTGTGGGTATTTTGTTTTTGCTTTTGCCTTTTTCCCTCGAGCCCCTTTTCCTACGTTTGGGTGGGGAAGAGGTTAATATGGTTACTCGGGGTGGTGGGTTCTGTTCTGGGTGGTGACTGGGTAGGGTTGTGGGGTGGTCGTTGTTTTCTGGGAGAGGGATGGGGCAATTCTAAAAAAGAGTTGGACAGATTTGGTTTCTTTTGTAGAGTGGGTGCTTGATGGGATTGAATCTTGAGGGGTTGGAAAAAGTATTTAATTGAGGTTTGAACCGTGTTTGGGGCCAGGAGGGGAAGACTTTGAGAGAGAAGGGCTGCCCGGGTGGGTTGGGGGTGGGGACTCGGGAGTGGGGAATAGTTGGGTGATGATGGGTCTGCATCACAGAGGCTGATCTGTGAGATCCCAAATTCTGTTGGGGAAACTGGTTCAGAAATCGGTATGGGGGTGTGGTCCTGAATGACGTTTTGGGCTAATGTGGTGGGGTTGGCGATGAGGGGGTCCAAGTGAGGTACTTTGGCGGCCTTGGTAGTGGAGACCGGGACGGTGGTGGCGGGTGTGTTGCCTGTCATCTCCATGTTGTCATCAGATTTGTCTGAGCTGCTTGCTATTTCATTAAAAGTTCTTTTTTTTGGAGTTTGTCCTCATGGGTTTTGGTTCTAGATTGGGTCTGGGGGTAGAGTGTGTTGTGTTGGGCAGTGTTGTGGGTAGTGGTTGGATGGGTAGGGGAGTGTTGATGAGGGTAGGGGTGTCTGTGGGCTTGGGCTGTGGGGGGGGGGGGGGGGGTTGGGCTGTGATTGGGACATAACCAGTTGGTGGGAGGTGGAACAGGGGAGGTGGGGGATATGGTGGGTATTTGAATTGTGGTGGTGGAGGGATAGACAGGCTCATGAGTGGGCATGGTGTAGATGTGGGGTGATATTTGAGTGGTGGGTTGTGAGGGGGACGGGGGGGACCGCCTGGGGGAGGTCTCGGTTTACACTCCCTTTCGCGATGTTCTGCGTATGCCAGGCGGTCCCTGTTTAGTTTTTTTATTTTGTTATCCATGGTTTCCCGTTCAAACTTTTTTACTTTATTTGTGAGATTCGACATTAGTGGGTAATACTGTGGGTTATCGATTTGCAGAGACAGAAATTCTCTGCATTCATTGATGATTGGCTGTAAATTGTTGACCAGCGTAGTGCGTTTATTTATTAACCTCCCTGGCGGTAAGCCCGAGCTGAGCTCGGGCTATGCCGCGCAGGGGGAGATCTCAGCCCCTGGTGGGGCGATTTTCATTTTGTAAATTGATGTGCGCGCAGCCAGCACTTTGCTAGCCGCGCGCACAGCTTGATCGCCGCCGCTCTGCGGCGATCGGCCGCACGCAGCGGCTGAAGAGGGCCCCCCCCCCCCCGCCAGAGCCCTGCGCTGCCCGGATCAATGAGTTCCGGGCAGCGCTATGGGCTGGATCGTGTGTCCCTGACGTCAGGACGTCGGCTGACGTCCATGACGTCATCCCGATCGTCGCCATGGCGACAGGAGAAGCCAAACAGGGGAACGCGTTATATACGCGTTCCCCTGTTTGCTATAGATGCCGGCGACGATCGGACTAGAGGGCCACATGCGCCCTCTAGTGGTGTTTCATGTAGCTACCACTCTGGTAGCTTTACATGAAACATTTAAAAAAAAATAAAAAAAAAATGGAATTCTGCAATTTTTGCAGAAAAAATTAACCGCCAAGGAGGTTAATCTGGTCATCATACCTTCGCCACAAGATTCAAGGTACTCGTACCATTCTGTAGAGCTGGGGTGCCCACACTTTTTCGGCTCGCGAGCTACTTTAAAATTCGCCGAGGCCAGGAGATCTACCAACATTTCAAATACTGAGCATAGCATTAATAATGCTGGTATGTTACTATACAAGTCTTGTATAGTCATATAACAACATTATAAATGCTAAGTTTAGCATGGGACGACCACAAATTGCAATCTCATTGGCAGAGGATTTCCCCACACAGGCAATCTCATTGGCAGAGGATTTCCCCACACAGGCAATCTCATTGGCAGAGGATTTCCCCACACAGGCAATCTCATTGGCAGATGATTTCCCCACACATGCAATCTCATTGGCAGATGATTTCCTCACACATGCAATCTCATTGGCAGATGATTTCCCCACACATGCAATCTCATTGGCATATGATTTCCCCACACATGCAATCTCATTGGCAGATGATTTCCCCACACATGCAATCTCATTGGCAGATTTCCTCACAAATGCAATCTCATTGGCAGATTTCCCCACAAATGCAATCTCATTGGCAGATTTCCCCACAAGTGTAATCTCATTGGCAGATTTCCCCACAAGTGCAATCTCATTGGCAGATTTCCCCACAAATGCAATCTCATTGGCAGATTTCCCCACAAGTGCAATCTCATTGGCAGATTTCCCCACAAATGCAGTCTCATTGGTAGATTTCCCAACAAGTGCAATCTCATTGGCAGATTTCCCCACAAGTGCAATCTCATTGGCAGATTTCCCCACAAATACAATCTCACTGGCAGATTTCCCCACAAGTGCAATCTCATTGGCAGATTTCCCCACAAGTGCAATCTCATTGGCAGATTTCCCCACAAGTGCAATCTCATTGGCAGATTTCCCCACAAATGCAATCTCATTGGCAGATTTCCCCACAAGTGCAATCTCATTGGCAGATTTGCCCACAAGTGCAATCTCATTGGCAGATTTCCCCACAAGTGCAATCTCATTGGCAGATTTCCCCACAAATACAATCTCATTGGCAGATTTCCCCACAAGTGCAATCTCATTGGCAGATTTCCCCACAAATACAATCTCATTGGCAGATTTCCCCACAAGTGCAATCTCATTGGCAGATTTCCCCACAAATACAATCTCATTGGCAGATTTCCCCACAAGTGCAATCTCATTGGCAGATTTCCCCACAAATACAATCTCATTGGCAGATTTCCCCACAAATGTACCCCCACACAGTGACATTAACCCCCCTCCCCACCCCAGCATATTTGGCAGCAATCCTTCCCTCAACTAGGGGTGCCCACATTAAGCTCAGTTAAACCCCCTGCCACCCCCATCCCTCTCTCCCCTCCCCCCGCATGGCTTCTATGAATAATAACTAAATCCCCTTCCCCCTGCAGCCCCACAGTAAACTAATTGGCCCTGACCTGCAGCGCGACCCGACCCGACCCACCAGCACCATAATTCTATTCCCCACCTTGGCAGCAATGTAATTCCTCCGCTCTCCAGTCTCCAGTCCAGTCCTTCCAAAGATGGATGCGGTGGTAGAAGCCCGCGGGACAAGGGGGAGGCATGGCCACAACGCTTGACCATCACAGAGGAGGGAGAGAAGACGCTCACAATTGGCTCCTCTCCCCCTCCAGCCACGCCTCTCCCATCAGCGCTGCTCAATTGGCTCCTCTCCCCCTCCAGCCATGCCTCTCTGTTTAGCTGCGCCTCTCCCATCAGCGCTGCTTCGCTCGGAAGCAGATTTTGACAGCCGCAGCACGACACAGAGAACGCGCGCCTATATTTAACAAGACGCGGCCAAGAGGCCACGATCTACCAAATAGGCGGTCGCGATCTACCGGTAGATCGCGATCGACCTATTGAGCACCCCTGCTGTAGAGTATACGGTGTCATTCGGGAAGGCTGATAATGTCTTAACTCGAATACCATCGGGGGAGATCTTTTCATTTATATAAGTCTGCTGCATTGCTATGTCCGCTAATTGGAAAAACTCGTCTTTTAAGGCGTTTTCAAGTTTTAGGAATGTAGGTTTGAGATCGATGGGATCTGGTACAGGTCCGTCGGTGGTGGGTATGGAGACGGGAACATTGGGCTGGTCCGGATTGCGTTTAAACAGCGCCAGGAGATTGTTCCTATGTGTAGATCGATCATTAACGAACTCCATGTTTGAGGGTCTGCAATTGGTGTAGGGTGCCCTGATCCGTGGATGGGCCAAGCGAGCTTGCAATGAGATAAAAACAAGGAACACCAAGAGCTCCAATAGTGTAATATGTACTGGTAAATGGTTACTAGATAGAGTAAATATTAATACTCACAAACCAGGGTTACCATTAGGCAACCACTGTAAAGGCAGGTGGGGAGATTTTCCTGACCCCACTCAGGAATAAGAAGTCGCTCTCTGTAGATGAGAAAAAGGGGTTCAACCCTCCACCCAGGGTGGACTCAATATTATGCAGGAGAACAGAGGCGCCAAAAGGATAAAAGGAAGCTAAATGAGCTTAAAAAACAAATTCTTGGTAAATAGAGGAGGTAGTGGTGGACTTACCTCCTCCAAGTAGACACACAACGACTGTAGTAAACACAGTCAATATATTTTATTTATGAACTGTTGGGATTTTATTGATTCCAAAATCTTTAGAACTAATTATTGGAACTCAAATTGGCTTGGTAAGCTCAGTGACCCCTGACCTACATACATAGGTGAATCCAATGATGAGAGAGAGTATTTAAGGGGGTCAATTGTAAGTTTCCCTCCGCTTTTAATTTACTCTGAAGAGTAGCAACATGGGGCCTCAAAACAACTCTCAAATGACCTGAAGACAAAGATTGTTCACCATCATGGTTTAGAGGAAGGATACAGAAAGCGGTCTCAGAGATTTCAACTGTCTGGTTCCACAGCTAGGAACATACTGTATTGAGGAAATGGAAGACCACAGGCTCAGTCCAAGTTAAGGCTCGAAGTGGCAGACCAAGAAAAATCTCAGATAGACAGAAGCGACGAATAGTGAGAATAGTCAGAGTCAACCAACAGACCAGCACCAAAGACCTACAACATCATCTTGCTGCAGATGGAGTCGTTGTGCATCGTTGAACTATTCCATGCACTTTACACAAGGAGATGCTGTATGTGAGAGTGATGCAGAGGAAGCCTTTTCTCCTCCCACAGTACAAACAGAGCTGCATGAGGTATGCTAAAGCACATTTAGACAAGCCAGGTTAATTTTGGAAAAAGGTGCTGTGGACTGATGAAACTAAAGTTGAGTTATTTGGGCATAACAAGGGGTGTTATGCATGGAGAAAAACAACACAGCATTTCAAGAAAAACGCCTGCTGCCTACAGTAAAATATGGTGGCAGTTCCATCATGCTGTGGGGCTGTGTGGCCAGTGCAGGGACTGGGAATCTTGCCAAAGTTGAGGGACGCATAGATTCCACTCAGTATCAGCAGATTCTGTAGACCAATGTCCAGGAATCAGTGACAAATTGAAGCTGTGCTGGAGCTTGATCTTTCAACAAGACAACGACTCTAAGCACTGCTCAAAATCCACTAAGGCATGCATGCAGCTGAACGAGTACAATATTTTGGAATTGCCATCTCAATCCCCAGACCTGAATATAATTGCAAATCTGTGGTGTGAGTTAAAGAGAGCTGTCCATACTCAGAAGCCATCAAACCTGAATGAACTAGAGATGTTTTGTAAAGAGAAATGGTCCAAAATACCTTCAACCAGAATCCAGACTCTCATTGGAACCTACGGGAAGAGTTTAGTGGCTGTAATTTCTGCAAAAGGAGGATCTACAAAATATTGATTTCATTTCATTTTTGAGGTGCCCAAATTTATGCACCTGCCTAATTTAGTTTAAACATTTATTGCACACTTTCTGTAAATCCAATAAATTTCATTTCACTTATCAAATATCACAGTGTGTGTCTCCTATATGATATATTTAATTGACATTTTTTATCATAACAACCAACGATTTATACTGGAAAATTATGACGATTAACAAGGTTGCCCACACCTTTGCTTCCCACTGTATATAGAGGTAAGCGCATTTAAAAAAAACTCATTTAATGGCAAATTATATTGTGAAACAAAATTGCAAATCAAGAATTCCTGCATTTTTTAGGTAATGCGTAAAAAAATTCTTGTCTTTGAACATTAATTAAAAAACAGAAGTACATGATTTCTTTTGTTGCCTAATTTGTTTCTGGCCAGTTAAAGTACAACAGGTTATTAAGTATTTTAATTCAGTTGCAGAAATCAAAATCATATTAACAATAGGACCCATGCAGAGATTCTATTAACCTTGACTCATAAACACTTACAACGTGTTACATAGTTTGCTAATCACCATTTTAAAATGCTCAGACTAATTTTGAGCTTAACTTAGCATCAGAACTTTTTAATACATGGACCAGTTGCTGTTAAAATGTGTAAAGTTATATACATGGCTAATAATATTGTGTATGTAACAAAAGGATGCAGGAAGGTGTATGAATTAAGAACAAGAATTAAGAAATTTTATAGAACACAGCACTTCAAATAGTTTCAACTTTCAAGGTGATATCCTTAATAGCCAGTAATAGTGCACTGATGAAAAATAACCACTATAGCAAGCCATGCAGTAATGAGGATATCAAAAGGGAAGATGTGGGGGTTAATGCATTATTGTTCACTTATAGCTGTTTGGCCTTCCTTTGCTTCATGAGTATAGTCAGGTGAGTAAAAACACTGAGAGAAAAGAAAGCTAAAATAAAAGTGTTTATAATAAGTTAACTTCTGAGAAACACTACAGGAAAATGTGAACCCTTTTCAGTGTCATTGCCCCTCAGGAAACATATACCACCTTGTTCAGGGAGCGTGCCCTTTTATCGGTGTAAATTTTCCCATTTTGTAATTGCCATTACTACAGCTGCTATCTTGCCATTACTACAGCTGCCTCTATGTATAGAAGAACTCTCATCCTTGTTAACTGCTGCCAAGGCACTTTTGTTGTTGACCTGAGAAGGTGGGTCGGCGCCCGCAAAACGCATTGTCTTATGTACATGAATAAAATGTATACTTTTGGGGTTTGTCCTTAAAAGAGGTGGGATCAATTTACTCCTAATCTATATACAAACCTGATATTAGATATACAAGGCACCTCCAACAGTGTTTTAAAACTAGCTATAATCCCTTGGGGTCTTACTGTGTAAACTTATTGTTTCCAATAAACCTAAGGGCCCCTATGCAATTATATTTTTATCCTGAGTTTTCTTCTAAGTGTTAGTTTCAAACTTACGAATAAAATAGATTTTAGATCACCAGTAAGCACGAAAATACTTAAAATATTATCATTAGTACTTTTCCACCTACTTTGGTGCTTTTTTAGTTGCAAAATGCTGAAAAGTTATTCTAAATAGAAGTTAAAAAATAATCTCCAAGGAGAAAACTCGTGAAAAAAAGATAATTGCATATAGACCCAGGAGTGAAACTGACCAGCACGTCCAAAACAGACTTCGCATACTGAGCAGGAACGGTTGTTTTCCCGTAGGCTATGATGGTGGTTGCAAGTGTTGCAACTCACCCTTGTGAGTATAATATTTCTACTACTTGATACACCAATTTGAACAGACAATACTGCACCATTGGGCTCCTGGTCTCTCTAATCTTTAGATACTTGGAGGCACCTACGACAACCAGGAATCATACCAGAGATTTAGCTAGGGAGCACTGAAGCTATAACCATTGCAATGGTGGGGAATCACTTGAGCAACAAACACATTTTCAACTCAATTCACATGTTTATTAAACACATTTCCATTCAATATTGAAGTTTACATCCCTACGAACTTTAATATATACTTCAAAAAGGTAGCACTATTTACATCTTATGCTGGCCATACACTAATATATTTTGGGTGGATCAGGCAATCAATTTAATAAGAAATATAAATAAATGATTCAGAGCACTAACCCCTCTTTCTCCTGCTCAATGCAGTTCAAAATTCTGTGGCCATCAACAATTCTACCAGAATCAAAATTCTGTGGTACATCAACCCCATCAACACACTCGGCACCTGTGCTTGATTAAGGGAAGGATGGACATTCCCGTATAATAGTCTATTTATATCTTAATTTACAACTGGTTGAGTGCATTAATTTTTCTTTCATTAATCTTCATTTGATTTAGTGTTTTTATCAAATCAAACATCTAATCTATAAAAAAAATGTAATCTATAAAAAAACATATAGCAGTATATACTTGCTTAATAAATATATTTACTGCATTATGAGGTGTATTCATAAAATAGCACTAAAATGTTGGAGTGCCGATAGTGTTACATATAATTTGCGTAATACACACAACGCTGATGTCGCTTTTGGAATGCATGCTATGCAAAAAGCTTAATGTGCATCATGCAAACAACATATTGTACACATTGTGAGTCACAAGTCATGCAAAGTGTGTATCATATGTCACATATTTTATATAAAGCCTGGTGAAATGCAGGTAGGCTATTTAGTGAATACTCTCCTACGTTACCACCATTACTTAGCTACTTCAGATGACTTATGCCCTCACTTATGCCAACATGTCAGTACTGTGCACAGTAGCTTGGCAAACTCCTAGGGTCAATTTAATGTGTCATTAGCAAAATTGAAATTAAGCTTATTCACTGAAATAAATATCAGGAGTTATTTTGGAATACCTATGCTCACAAAGCTGAGCCCTCTGATCTGAGGTTCAATGTTTAATTGAATCTCTTTTATAGGTTATTAGTGCTGCATGATATGTTGGCGCTTTATAAATACAATAAATAATAATAATAATAATAATAATAATAATAATAATAAAGGACCAGGGCTTAGTTTCAGGGATGGTCGTAGTCAGCCAACTTCGCTACGCTGGAACTACGCATAGTTTTAGGCAATTATGCTTCGCCAAACTACGACTTAGAAATCAAATATTCGCTTCGTATGCATTTAGTAGAATACATGTTAAAATACGCAATTACATGTAGTGTGAGGCATAGTGTATGCGGATGCTTATGCCCGTATGCAGAACATTTTACACAATAATTCCTCTTTAAATGCTTAAACCGGGAACTCTTCTATGCGTACATTCCCCATTCCAATGCGTACATTTGTAAGCATACAATGGCACGCGGAAAATTAGAAGCGAGTAACGCATTCGTAGTTCACTGCGCAATACACATGTTAACTACGCATAGTGGGTGTAAGCTACGCGTAGCGGTACTTTGCTACGTGTACATTTGTAAACCTAGTTTTAAAACTTCACCTACAACCTACGATGCGTAGATGCGAACTACGATGCGTAAATTCGCACTGGTGTAGTTTCTGCTCATCCCTGCTTAGTTTACATTTAACAGTCAGACATCACACAGTGAGAAAGTACATGAACATGATGACACACATAACATTCAAAAATAAAATAAAAAACTCATTGCACCTATTGTCCTAGTTTTCAGCCTTGTTCTTTAGAAAATAAAGTGTGGCTTACTGTACACTGAAAAGCATTCATGCAATTTCAGGTATATCTGTCACTATTTAAACACATGATTTATAATATTTCACTAGCTACAGGAATTTCTTTGCAAGCGACTTAGCTATAATATTAAAGCTTACAACCAGGTTTAAGTGGTAGACTTTTCTTTAAGCAAGGAAGATATGCCAGATTTATTTCTTATGTTCTTTGCTTTTATGGATATTTTTTTGCTTATGGTAGATTTGCTACTTTTTTCTACCATTTTCTACTTTATTCTTTACTTTGCATTTGTTAACAAACGATACACATGTTTTTGATGGTTAAGCATCTCTATATACCATTTGAGCAACTTACATTTTGAAGTTAGTATAAACATATAACTTTGTGAGTTATTTCTTTTTTTTTCATGCAATCCACTATAAAGAACTATTTACTTTTTTACTAAGAAGGCACAGAAGCTTAACCGCTTCTGTACCAGCAGTCTCTGCCCCCTTAAGGACCAGAGACTGCTGGTACTGTAAAATGCCGCCTCCCGACAAATTGACATGACTCTCGCCGGTCACAACGATATCCCATCACCGCAGGCTCTACTCTCTGCCGTCTCTATGATGGAAGAGCGCTGTCAGCTGGTCAGGAGCTCCTGATGCTGTCTATCAATGTTTGCCAGTGCGATTTGCTCTCCGTGATCATACTGTTATTAGCCAGAGGAAGTGGCTCCTGACCTCCTCACAGAGCTCTGCCGTCTTATAGACAGCAGAGCGAGTGAATTGCGGTGGATGCAGAACTGCGAGATCGGCGGTAACGGCGGGGATGCAGAATACCAAAGCAGTAGAATCTACATCCAGTCAGAGCTGCAGCACCAACTGCTGGACGTAGAGTCGTACTGCTTCGGTCAGGAATCAGTTAAAGGGCACTTCACTTTGTAAACAAAAATCTATGCAGTTGATTTGCTTATCTTTACTGTTTTGGCTCTTCATGTCTTTATATTAGGATCTTTTTATGTGCATCTGCTGTTGTCCACACACACACACACTCATGCTCAGTCATTTTCTGTTACTATTGGTATTATTATTAATTAATAGGGATGATCAACAATATGCAAATCATTTCTCCTAACAATCAAATTTCATATACATTATATGCAGCTTGAAATTGGACTGGTCAGAATAACTTCCTGTCAATTTTTATTGATCAGTGTTCACTACAAATAATGTACATAAAAGTTGAATGGTAGGAGAAATGATTTGCATCTCATTGATCATCCCTATTAACCCCTTCCGGGTGGAGGTGATTGAAATCTATGCCTTGTTTAGAGGCTGTTATTTCTGCCGGGGCGTAGATTTCACCTCACCGAAGCCCCATGCTCTGGCCCCTCTCATCACTCCCACCGATCGTGTCGATCTCTGTCCACCACAGTTCACTCGCCCTGCTGTTGTTATGACAGCATAGCTCTTTTAGCCGGTCAGGAGCCGATTGTATTGGCACTTGACCCTGTTATCAATGTGAGCTTATCCCATTGGCTTACATTGATCACAGGATCAGAAGCTAATTAAATCAGCTCCTGACTGGCTCATGGAGTTCTACTGTCATACCAACAGCAGGGCGAGTGAGTTGCAGTGGGCAGAGAGCCATAGAGATGGCAGAGCAGTTGGGATAAGGTGACGGGTGTTCGGCATGAATACGGCAATTCCATGGTATGCAGCGTTTTTTTGGTGCAAACGGTCTCTGGTCCTTAAGGGGCTGTCAGATATTTCATCTCTTTACTACCTTCTGTAAGTGATAGCAATATAGGAATAATGTAATTTATAGTGCATTTTACTCCAGTACATTTTATGTGTATATAGTTGTATTTATTTTTTTGCCATAGTGGTCCTTAAAAAAAGAATATCCTGTTAAATGTATGGACGACGAAAACTATGCCTGAACTTGGCTATAGCAATTCTTAGAATTACGTACTGAGAGCCTCTGAGTTAATTCTGGAAATCCAGCATATATTCAGTGCGGGAGACAGTGAGAGGGCATTCCTTTCTTTATTACCTGTACCTGTATGGTTGCAAATCTTCCGGTATTGAATAGAAAACTGCCTGAGATAATGACAGTGTGACTGATTTATTCACTGTGAAGTGCCATGCAGTGATGTAAACATCCAAAAAATGTGCATTCCGATTTAAAGAAAAATACTCTACTGTCCTCCGTACGACAGTGTCTGAGCTAAGAAACTAATTTATCCCATGGCAGGCAAGTCTCTGTCTAGTTTTAGCAATGACCATATTTCTAACTGTTTTACTTACAGTCTGAGCAGTGTCTTCGGTGCTCTGAATATTACTGCAAGAATCACAGTCTCTATATTTCAGTATAAAAAAAGTGTTTGTTCTATAAAGAATTCTGTCACCTAAGGTCATCTGAAAGGCTTTTTATAATCCGTATTAAAACTGCACTGTACTGTATGTCAATATGCCATTAAACTTCTCTCCACTGTGTTATTGAAGGCTCAGAATAATTGACAGGCGTAATTAGATCTACAGTAGCATATGTGTCTGCTTTTTTACTGAATAAAACCCCATGAATGCTGATCAAGGTGTCTTTTAAAAATATGTAGACATTAAAACTAAGTGGCCAAGCCATTGATGGTGTATGAGTTTCAATGTATTTATTTAATAGCTAAAAAAGTAAGAAAAACTTGACTGTTGATTTCAGTAGCCCCTGGAAAGATATTGCACATACTTCCTAAGCTACAGACAATATACACTTTAATTGTGGACAAGTTCCCAAGGTTGTCTATCTCTTCTCCTTTTCAAATAATGGGGCCTTATTTTTAAGCTGACAACTTGATTACCCAGCTCCTGCCCTGTGTGAGCCAGTCTGTAGAATGGTTGATTCCAGCCATCTCTTCGTGGAGGATGGAATCAACCAAGCCACAAACTGGCTCACATTGGGCAGATGTATTTAAACACATTATGGAACTCCCTACCACAGCAGATGAGGACAGCTCCATCTCTGGACGTGTTTAAATCCAGACTGAAAACCCACCTGTTCAGTTTGGCATTTGCAGAAGTATAATTTTTGATGTGTTAATACTTAATCCTACTACCAACTACTGAATCTGAGAGAGCCTAAGCGCTTTGATTCCTATGGGAGAAAAGCGCTATGGAAATGCCATTGTTACTGTTGTTAAAAACAGGATGGATGCCAATTCATGAGATCAGGACTGTGGTATGATACAGGTGTGTTTATAGCATTTTTGTCATTCCAGGCAAGAAGTCCTGTGCGCCACCACCCCTCCCAATAAAAAAAAAAAACACCTCACACTAGAGAATATATAAACCATGTGACGTATAGGTTGGGTGCCTTATACTGGCAGTCCCTGCGAAACAAACAATCTGCCGATCTATCTCATTGCACACCCCCTTCCTACACTTCCTCAGCTTAGTGTGTAAATGCAGAGTATAGTGCAGCAGAAGCTCTGCTCTCACCTCTCCACTGGAATCCAGTGCTGTGCTTCTGCCTGTCCGATCGCCAATCGCCCTAGTGACCAGCATCCCCTACCACATTTAGCATGATTACACGCTCCATGAGGAGAGCCAGCACTAGAGGGAGCAGAAAACAGACAGGATGGTCACACAGACACAGCACTAGACTCCAGAAGGCAGGTTAGAGCACAGCTTCTGCTGCGCTATACTCTGCCTTTACACACTGGACTGGTGGAGCACAGGAGGAGGATGGAAGCCGATAGTAGGACAAGGGGACAGAAGGAGCCACAGTGGGACAGAGGAAAGCACAGAGGGATGCAAAGAGAACTTAATCATCCATAAGGCAACTTAGGCAGGCGCCTAGGGTTTGGAGAGAGTCTGGGGCCCAGTTTATACTAACCCCCAACAGTCACCAAAAAGCTAGGTGGCCATCAAGGGTGGGCGCAAAGTTGTTGCTTGCTTAGGGCACCATTTCACCTTAATCCATCTCTGGACACATGGGGGGAGGCTGAAGGTGGCACAAGGAGACAGGAGGTGGTACAAACACCTTTGCAGGCATGTCTTAGTTTTAGAGGTGTGGTTTGGTTCAGGGGTGAGGTTAAGTTCAGGGGGCAGGTCTTAATCAGGGGCATGGTGCCCCCCAGGACAAATGGCACTTTCAGGCAGTGGCCTGGCATGCCTATGCCTAAAAATGCCCCTGTAGGACTGATCTCAGGGCCAGATTTCTGGGAAGGCCACAAAGTCCGGGGCCTTGGCTGGCTGTAGCCTGAGGGGGCACTTGAACATGAAAAACAGTCACTACATATGAAAGCGTAGTGTATGTAAGAGGCTAAAAATAGAAAACAACACATGAAAAAGGGAAACTGATGCTCAAAGTGGCTGTTCATGAAAGAGAGGAGCTACAGTACATAGATGATACACATGCAAGAGGGGACTGGGAATGGGAGGGGCGCTACTGCACGTGGAAGGGGAACCACAACATACTTGGCCTAGGACCATACAAAGTATAAAACCGGCCTTGATTAATCTTATTATTCTGTTACTTGTATCATTGAATTGTCATTGTTGACGTGCATAAAGTTTAGATTGGGTCCCTAATACTGGTTGATTAGATGCTGGATTGTGTGGGAAGAGCAGACGTGCATGAAGATATTGTGTGTGACTGGTTCAACCTGAGCAGTCACAGGTCAGCCCTGTAGTGGGCTTAAAGGAATACTGTAGGGGGGATGGGGGGGGGGGGGAAATGAGTTGAACTTACCCGGGGCTTCTAATGGTCCCCCGCAGACATCCTGTGCCTGCGCAGCCACTCACCAATGCTCCCCGCCTCCGGTTCACTTCTGGAATTTCGGACTTTAAAATCTGAAAACCACTGCGCCTGCGTTGCCGTGTCCTTGCTCCCGCTGATGTCACCAGGAGCGTACTGCGCAGGCAAAGACCATACTGGACCTGCACAGTACGCTCCTGGTGATGTCAGCAGGAGCGAGGACACAGCAACACAGGTGCAGTGGTTTTCTGACTTTAAAGTCTGAAATTCCAGAAGTGAACCAAAGGCGGGGCCGGAGCATCGGTGACTGGTTGTGTGGGCACAGGATGTCTGCGGGGGACCATTAGAAGCCTTGGGTAAGTTCAACTCATTTTCCCCCGACCCCCTACAGTATCCCTTTAACTGTGACATGCTTGATTCCTGTTTTTAGGGGTTGGGAGAAATATTGATCACAAGAAGGTGGTTTCCAGAAACCTGGTTTGGATTGTATCAGTATAAAGGAATGTCCTTTTATACGCATATCGCAGCACTGATTCATTATTATAGTTAGGTCAGCATATAGTTGCTCCTGCAAATTGTGTCCTTGCTGTCATTGGGCATTTAAAAGGGCTGTGCTTCCTGATTTATTCTAATAATAATAATAATAATAATAATAATGGAATTCTGTCCTGACAATACAGGACAACATATAAATGCAGTGACATATAAACTGCAGCAGCTAAATCTCTTTAAAACATCATAATAATAATAAAGGGGTATTTAAGCCTAAACCTGGCCACATTGAATACAGTATCATCTCATCTATGTAACAGTGAGTGGTGAGATCAGCAGATGACTACAAATACTTGCAATGCAAAGGGAAAAAGCTAGAGCCAGTGGAGGAAGCTTGTGACAAAGATAGGACCATACTCCCTTGAGTTGGAAGAATAAAAAATGAATCAACTTGAAATGTAATACAGATGAAACATCCATTATTGCGCTGTTTTGCATGACAAGGCAAATGATATTATGAGAGATATACTTGGTAATGATTATGGTATCTGAATATGACAAGAACTGTCCGATGAGGCTACCTAGTGAAGGAAATCTCTGCAAGTTGACAATTGAACTTAAATTGAATTGAACGTGCTGTAGGATATAGACAGTGAGAGAAGGGTAAAAATGAATCCGAGATATATTAAAACTACAATTCTGAAGATGCCACAATAGTCTTCTTTTAAAGAAAAAAAAAACCTTTGGCACATGCCACAAATTGAAGAGAAACTCCGACCAAGAATTGAACTTTATCCCAGTAGCTGATACCCCCTTTTACATGAGAAATCTATTCCTTTTCACAAACAGATCATCAGGGGGCGCTGTATGACTGATATTGTGGTGACACCCCTCCCACAAGAAACTTTTGAGTACGTACTCCTGGCAGTTTCCTGTCTGTGAACCTTGCTGCATTGTAGGAAATAGCTGTTTACAGCTGTTTCCAATTGTCAAAAAAGCATGCAGCAACTACATCACCTGCCAACAGTAAAAATGTCACCATGTAATAAATGTCAGAATGTACACCAGGGATTTAAAAAGATTTTACAATGGGCAACACTGAATAAATCATTTATACATAATTATTGTAAAAATGAAGCATGTTTTTATTACATTATTTTCACTGGAGTTCCTCTTTAAGTAAACAGTTTAAAACCCATTCAGATAGAGATACAGCTAAATAGGGTGAAAAGCCACATTGACAACAAAAATCAAAATTCATTTGTGAGCATTTTAAAGGGAATGTCTACTTTTAGTGACAAAAACTTAAATTCCACTCTGAATATTGTAATAATTCATGGCAAACATTTCAGCTTGAGAACATTATTTTTGTGTGCATAAAACACAAACATTTTACAGTGCTTCAAATTGAGTCTGTAAGATGGGAGTGTTAAAGTTTGCCTCTTTCAAAATATTAGTGCAGGTGTTAATAAAAAAAAATGACAAGGTTACAGCTGTAAGACCTATTGGATCCACCGCCATATATCAGCCGTTATGCCCCAATCTTTATCCTTTATAGTGCATCCCCACATGGTCTTATGAGGCTAGTTGCATCTACCCAAGCCTAAATGTGCAAGGTATAGGGACTGAAGGCCATAAGACAGTGGTACCACCAATACTCACTAGGCAGTGATATAGGTAAATCTCATAGTCAAATAGTCCAGGGTCATACACAGTAATCAGATGGCAGGCAATCAGAGGAGTAAACAATATTTCAGTCATCAAGCCAGAGGTACACAAACAGATAATACCAGGTTCAAGAAATGAGACAGAAGAATGGTCCAAATGAGCAAAGGTCGATCCAGGCAGCAATCAAAGGCATAGTCGGGTAACAAGCAAGTTTCAGGCAAGGTAACGGGCAGAACTCAGTAAGCCAGCCAATGGAATGTACAATCTGCCTCTAGTGATTGACTCTGTGCTAATTAATTAACTTTATAACCTTAAAGGAATAACCGAGCTCAAGTTGTACATTGAAATGGAGGCTACTATAATGTGTAGGCATGATTACTGGTACTTAACATTTCTACAAATCACTTCTGTACTGCTCCAGTCCTCTGAAAAAGACCCCATTAGCAGCTGTGACTTGGATGAATCACTGACCTTTAACCCGGTTATACTAGGGCTGTGCATGCACAGTATGCTCAATGCACCCCTCTTGTGACTGTGCTCCCATAGTTTCTGCATTCCCTGTGTATGAGCCCAACCAGACCTCAGTACAAGGGAGGGGGACAGGACATACTGTGCATATGCAGCTGAGTTCCTCTGGGTTAAAGCTCGGCAACTCGGCTAAATCGTTGCCGCTAACGGGGCCTTTTGCAACAGAACTAAGCACCAAGGAAGTGATCGGGAGGACCATTAAGCCTCAGCAATGATCCCCACACATCATAGTAGCCTCCATTTTAACATACCACTTTGGCTCAGGTATCCTATAACAATCAAAGCTAATCTCACCCTACCCTATCTCCTACCATTAAAGCAGGCTTCACACGTACTCCTGCAGGTATAATGTATTTCAGTGGCATTACCGTGTACAATTTGTGTACATCAGCATTTAAAATTTGGATGGCAGGCCTGCTTTTTTTGCTGTGTGATTTGTGCTCCAATGCAAGTCAATAGGAATACAGGAAAATAGCAGCTAATTTGCATTTTGCATGAAAAATTGCATGTGCTTTGGAAGTATTTAACAAATTAACTTAATTGATAGTCACACAGGATTTACATTGTGATTTTTCACATACAAATGCATTTAGAATTTGCATACAACACTCTGTGCAAAAACATATTAAAAATTGCAAACACTGAGTCATGTATACGAAAATGTGCATGTTTTTTTCTGTGACGTTAACTGATAAGTGTGAACCTTCCATTACTGACTTAATTGGCATCTTTACACTTCCTCCTCATTTATTTAATCGACTCACACTCTTCATGACCATATGTACTTTTGCACACTAGATGTGTCTGTCATTCGCTGCTTCTTTCAGCTGTTGCATAGGCATGTTCATAGCTTCACATATACTGTCTATTCATCTTAGCCTTGCCCATTTTTACCCTTAACAATAGCTTTAACCAATACCCACCTTCATTCATCCTTCTATTGTGTGCCTTCTATATATTCAGGATTCGTTCCTGGCATTACACAGATACCTTATGCTGTGTTAAACATAAACTGAAATAATGTTCTCAGTCTGTTTAAGTTTTATTGTAAAGTACAGATTACCTTTTCTTTATAGTTTTTCACGGTCTAAAAAAAAAAACTGATTAAAAAAAAGAATATATCACATTATAATTTCCATCTCTTATCCCCATATAAAAGTGGACATGGAATTATGTTGTAAAAAGGGTGATCTCTGCATAAATTGAACTTACATAGTATGTGGAATACAACTATGCAGTGTATACAATACAGTAGATGCATTATATTTAGTGACAGCCTTGGTTTGAATGGATCAGTGGGAGCTGGCAGATACCTTGGTTAGCCTGTCCTTCTTATGAAGTACATTTTTTTTTATAAATTCATTTCTCACCAGGGACATTGGAGGATTATAGAAGGGAACATATCTCATCGGCTAACAGCACACTGGGACATTGGTCAGTACCCTGGCAGACATTGCTTGTAACTAGTGCGGTGCATTGTGAAATGTCAGCAGGAAATGTTCAGCATCTGTTCCAGTAACATTCAGAATAAAACCCTAAACATATCTTTTCTGTTTTCCACGCCATATAGCTGCTTATAGTGGTGAGAAATGGATAGAGCTTTGTTACACATTGCTGCACTGTTATGTAAAAGTCACTAAACTGCCTGTAGTATAACTATTAGAAATTATGTGTTAAAAAGACAGTGTGGCTGATTGAAGTCCATGTCCCAAGGGCAGTACGAGGCTGTGAGGCAGGTACAAGCTACAGGTTCCTGCTACTAGCAGTCTGAGGCTTATATAGAGAGAGTGGACCTGCATTCAAAAAAAAAAATACAAAAACATGATAAATATTAGTACGCTAATAAAAATAAAGGAATAAAGTATAATTTTACAAATCAGATGTTGTTTTTATGTCTGTCTGTTGAAGTGTACCTCCACATGCTGTTTGGCATGTATCAATTGCCAGTCAACACAGTCATCCATCACCTCCCTCCTGAACATGCCTATGAGCTGTGGAAGTTACAGACTACCCAGCAAGCTTATGGTGAACCAGAACTCATTGGAATATGTAAGGTGCTATGAAGGACCTACTGACTAAAACCACTTGTGTAGTTTACACTTCCAGGGGGTAGAGGTATATGAATAACTTTGTGAGGTGTCCACAGTGCTGCTACATGAGTCATGTGTGTTTCTCCTGAAACCTCCCTCCTGCCATTCCTTTCAGGAAACCCATGCAGAGAAGAGGCATGTCTGCTCCCAGCATTACTAGTACTGCACCTGGTAATTTGCCTTGCAGTATGTCATGAGGGGAGTGGCTATAGACATAAATAAAAGAAAATATGCTTCATTATTGAAAAGATAACTTAAATACAATCATAGTTATAAATGCCAACAGGAGAGCAATGGGAGTAAATTTTACAGTACCCTTGAACTGTGAGAGATATGGAGGCTGCCATATTTATTTCCTTTTACACAATGCAAAATGCCTGTCTATCCTGCTAATCCTCAGCCTCCAATACTTTTAACCACAGACCCTGAACAAGCATGCAGATTAGGTGGTTGACTGAAGTCTAACTGGATTAGCTACATGCTTGTTTCAGTTGTGTGATCCAGAAACTACTGCAGCCAAAGTGACCAAGACTACCAGGCAACTAGTATTGTTTAAAGGGAAATAAATATGGCAGCCTCCATATCCCTCTCAGTTCTGGGATACTTTTAAAGTTGTTTCCACTTTAAGTACAAATTCATGTCACTACAAATCACTCTCATGGGGGGATATGTAGCTATTTCATAACAGAAACATTATGGATCGCTGCTGTTGCCAGTCACTTTGTCGCCTGCACTAAATACTGCTCAGCAATTGGCAGTTTGGTACCAAATTATGTTTAAGGGCCCGTTTCCACTTGTGTGGTGGGAATCGTCCGGGAAAAATTCACATGCGGTTGTGAATTTAGCATGCGTTTGTATGCAAATTTTCATGTGAATTCGCATACGATGTTGCATGGATGACTGTATGCGAATTTAATCATGGCAGTGCCTGTGTACTTTTCCATTGTTTCTATGCGAAATCGTTCGCAAATTCGCATGAAAATTTGCATACCAAAACAGCATGCGAATTTCCTATTAAATACATTGTATGCGAATCGCATGCGGTGTGTGCGGTGTCTGAATTCGGATGGCTCTGCTGTGCAGATTTTTCCTGCACAAGAAAATGCTCAGTTTTCCTGAGAAGTGAACACAGCCTCATTCACTTGTATTGGTTATGCGAATTTGCATGCGGAGAACGCATGCAAATTTGCGTTAGTGGAAATGTACCCTAAAACTGACACCTTATATAGAAGCAAATGAAGATACAGAATTGTGGTAGATTGTGGCTGTCACATAGATAGTGACAAATTACTGCAGTATTCTCACCTATTTTGATTTGGGCTTTACAGACACAGGTGCAAAGTGTCAGGCGTTTAGTCAAATGATTGTATAAATCGTTACCGAAAATATAAAATCAATAGTCCAAAGTTCCTGAAATAGTAGGATGAGTTTTAAACTTTGATATACGTCCAACTTTAAGTTCTTATAGCGAGTTTCTCAAGCTACTGGTACAAAAAGTGAAAAGTCAGGACAACTATTTACTTTTAAAAATATTAATTTATTAAATACACAAGTTGTCAGAATAATTACAAATCAAATCATAGGAATCAAACAATAACCATCATATATTAATAGCCACAAGATACGTCTTGGTATAAACTGACTACAGTTAAAGGGATACTGTAGGGGGGTCAGGGGAAAATGAGTTGAACTTACCCGGGGCTTTCAACGGTCCCACGCAGACATCCTGTGTTGGTGCATCCACTCGCCGATGCTCCGGCCCCGCCTCCGGTTCACTTCTGGAATTTCAGACTTTAAAGTCTAAAAACCACTGCACCTGCGTTGTCGTGTCCTCAATCCCGCTGATGTCATCAAGAGCACACAGCGCAGGCCCAGTATGGTCTGTGTCTGCGCAGTACACTCCTGGTGACATCAGCGGGAGCGAGGACACGGGGGTGCAGGCACAGTGGTTTTCTGACTTTAAAGTCAGAAATTCCAGAAGTGAACTGGAGGCGGGGCCGGAGCATCGGTGAGTGGCTGCGCCAACACAGGATGTCTGCGGGGGACCATTAGAAGCCCCGGGTAAGTTCAGCTCATTTTCCCCCGACCCCCCTACAGTATCCCTTTAAGAGCAAAGTTGACAACAACTATTAACCAATACAATCAATCAATCACAGTAGGCTGTGCAACCACAAAATGTCATACATTTTACCTTACTTGCAAGGCTCGATTATAATGCACAATCTAACAAGGGAACAATATAGAAGCAGATCTAGCTGGTCTAAAAAAAACCTCAATTTATAAAAACAAGTTTAAAGTTTACTGGGCTATAAACACTTATTTTATAAAAAGAATATGATTTTAAAACAAAGGAAAAGATATGAAATTATGACCTGATCTGTAAATGAAACTTTTATGTCAACCAATCTTTATCTCCCTATCAAGTTATAAGCTTGGAAAAAAACATACATTAATAAAAAATGTAGAGAAAAATTAACCCAAATCAACTCCAGGAAGGTCACATGTTCAGGGTATTCTATACAAGGTACAGAATCACTAAAATCCAAGCCCTTAACTTAGTTGGCTTTGATTTAATTAAAAATGTATAATTACCAATAATATTACTACTTAGGTGGGAGTGGCCTCAAGGCTCGTAGGACGTGAGAGTCTGGGATCCCTTCTTTCCGTTCAGAGGATGAGAGTGTTCTTTAGAGAGTGTGTCCTTTCTTTCCAGAGTGTGTGTCTTTTAGAGAGAGTTTTGTGTGTGTGTGTGTGTGTGTGTGTGTGTGTGTGTGTGTGTGTGTGTGTGTGTGTGTGTGTGTGTGTGTGTGTGTGTGTGTGTGTGTGTGTCGAGTGTCCAATGCACTCATTATTTATACCCCTCTAACTAACTTATAACTCAGCCCCCAGGTTAACTAAGACCCATTCTAGAATTGAGAAGTGTAACTAAAGGTGAAAATTAACTAGCTCATTTAACTATCAGATTTTTTTTTTATTTCTGGATGTGTATTTTTCCAGCAGGGGGCACTCTCATCCTGCGTTCTGAGAGTATATAAAAACCTTCAAACTTTGAACTCCTAGTAATCTAAAGAGCATATTATTTGTTTGACATTTCATGAGATTAGAACAATTATTCATTTTTTTAGTAAATAAAAATGGGCTTTATCAAATACAACCAGATGAAACTAGCTATCTCCTAAGCTTTTACAAACTTAGCTGTAATTTCTCCAAGGTTTGGTCAACTTATGGTTTGTAAACTCAGTAAATTATGGTTCTTTGGGTGTCTGGCCTAGGAGTTAAACATTATAACTAAACATAAATGCAACTCTGACCGTCTCTGGGGAAAACAGTTGGAATTGAGCATAAGCTGATATATTATATTTCTGTATATTTAAAAATATTTCATATATCACACAAGAATATGAACATAATGTTTATCCTACTACATGATATGTGAGAATCACTATGAACAATGAAATGTTCCTAATAGTGAATATTTTCATACAAAGAATATATCCCTTTATTCTAACTTCAAGCTGTCTTCACTTCTAACCTTTGGACAGCAAATAGAGACACTGGGGCTTCAATATTGTCCAAGGTAAACTTTTAAGATTTGCCTGAAGATTAAGAATAGTCATGTATACCTGGATCAGCATTTTGTCAGCAGTCTGTCATTAAAAACCACTTAACGACCGCCTAACGCCGATAGGCGTCAGCAGTTCGTCAGTGGTATAGCATGAATGAGCGGCCTTTCCATGCCAGTTCACAGAGGGTGTCTCTGTGAACAGTGTGCGAGCTGCCGATCGTGGCTCGCACACATAATGTAAACATGCGGGGAAGAAATCCAGCGGCAGCACCGTAAAGGAGATTGGCGATGCCCAGCCTTTGATTGGCCGGGCATTGCCAGCATCTGATAGGCTAAAGCTTATCCTATCCGGCGCAGGACGGATATCCGTCCTACGCAGCCCATAGCCTGCTGGAGAAGCAGGTATGGGCAGAGAGGGCAGAAATCGCTGCGGAGGGGGGCTTTGAAGAGCCCCACCACAAAGCGCAGATAGCCGGCGGCAATCAGACCCCCCCAGCAGGACATGCCCCTAGTGGGGAAAAAAGGGGGGAAGTCTGATCGCCCAGGCTCAATCCTGATCGGTGCTGCGGGCTGGAGAGCCCGCGCAGCACCAATATCAGAAAAATCCCCTGGTCCCTAAGTGATTAAACCATGGACTCTGAATTTTACTACTCATCTTAAAATGTATAAAAGTAAAATAAAAGATCTATTTCTTGCAATCCATATGATAAATAAAACATGCATGCATATATCATATAAATCAGAATACACTACTAATATCTACAATAAACCATACAATCCTATAAGGTTATATTTTTAAAGGACATTAATTATGTTTTTATTTAATCAATAAATCTTGATTAATTCTTGATAACTGAAAACCTGACAAAAGTAAACTGGAGCATAACTGGAATAGTTACGGGGAGCAACACACAGAATGCTTGATTTATTTCACTCATGAGCACTAATCAATTGCACTTGTTAGTTGCGCTTTTTTGTCCCCAGTATCTTGTATATTAACTCCATTACACTCCGTAAATATCTAGGTTAAGTAGTATACACACAATAATACGTAATTGCAGGTGCAAGGTGTGCCAATGTCAGGAACTGTTGCTGCCTGATCCTGGCAGCAGGGTTTTACATGAATTACTGGAGATTGAAACAAAAGTTCATTTCAAGTCTTCTGTATATTGTTCTGAGCAGAATGTTGGACCAACAGCTCTTGCAGCTGTATTGCACCTATCATTCTTCAGATCACCAAGATCTAATAAGCTCATAATTTCTAAGGAGGACATCTAATAAAGGTGGCCGGTAAAATGGGCACAAGGTAATACCAATAGTAGAATATCAGTAATTTTACTTGCTATCACCGATTCCCAATAGTAGAATATCAGTTACGGTATTGATATTCTAATATCTCCCACTGTACCCCTACTCTCTTATCAACCCTCCCCTATCTACACCTACCACAATACTCACTACCTACTCTTTAACACTAACCTCACTCACCTGTGCCTAACACTAAATTTACTTACCTCAAAGTGGCTCCCGTAGCTTACCCTTCTCTGCTCCGCCTCAGCATCCTCCAAACAAGCATCCATTTATGTTATGCCCACCGCAACCGATTGCCATCACCCAAATTAACTACTTAATGCTCAGATATAGCATAGCGAACTGCCCATTCCCGATGGTGGTCTCTGAGGAAGCGATCAATACTCATGAAACGGCTGTCTGGCTGCTGTTTTATTGCATGTGTCTGGTTGGGGGATGCAATAAAGGTGCGATTGTTACTCATCTGGTGCCCAAATTCTTCTCTTCTGTTGCAACAATTGGATTATGTATGGCTTGTCTGGAGGCACAGTGAGTCACCCACAACCCCCTATTGGCTGCCAAGCTATCATCTAGTGCCAATCTCCTTCTCTATTTATCTCCATTCCTGATACACCTGCGCCCATTTTTCAACAGCTGACCATTTGCCACAACTGCTAAAGGATGAACTCCTGGACTGCTAATCATTCCCCATTGTGGCTGATCACTGAAAAATAAACTCTGCCACTGCTGATCACTTGCTGCTGCAGCCGATCACTAAAACAACAGTTGTGGGCACGCAAATTATACACTGGGTGCTCAGCTACAACCTAGTGCCCATATCTGATACACCTGGGCCCATTTTGCCTCATTTACATTGTGGTTTATGCAAAGCCCATTTAACCAGCTGGCACCCAAAACATTTGCTCTGTTCCTAGGGTCCCTCTCAAAACCTTTAATAACCAGAGCTTTTGGCATGGAGCTTCTGCCCCAGAACTCTGACAACATTTATTCAGGACAACTCTGCTCATGTAGTGTATAAATCTGAACTCAACAGTCTCCTGCTCATTCTTGCACTTACAGACATGTAGCCTATTTATAATCCAGCACTGTGTAATATGTTGGTGCTTTATAAATACAATAAATAATAATAATAATAATTTAGCCCTGTCGTCTGTGAAAAGTTCCACCTTGCTACTAATTATTGAACTGTGAGGCTCCCTGCACACTGCAAATCCGTTTTCCGATTCCGATTCCGATTCAGTTTCCGATTTTCCTTGAATACATTCAACAGAAAAACGGATCAAAAAAACGCAGCATGCAGTTAAGATTAAAAATCTGAATCTGAATCGGATGTAAAAACAGATTAAAAAGCGGAATCGGAATCTGAAATGCATGCAGTGTGCAAGAGGCCTGAGACCTTTTATGTGCTTGGGAGAAAAAGCCTTGCTGCTTTACTTTCCCTGATGGTCTCCTAGGTTTTGAATCAGACCAATGAGACTCGTAGTAGGTATGGGTGTGGTAGTGGGTTCTGACGAATGCAATAATAGATGTACATATGTACAAAGTTCTGACTATCTAGGTAGGAATTCAGAAGTGTTACAGTGCAGCTTACTGTACTGTTAACATTTTTTGCAACCTCAGTTTCTCTAGCCAGTAACTTTCAAGTTCCTGTTTGTTTTGAAAATCCGCTCTTGCTTGAAGTATCCATATTTATCCATACCTAATTTTGCATTATTAGTGAACTCCTCCTCATTCACTTATCATTTACCATGAGATTTGGCGTGTCATCTAAAAGGCAAAATCCAAGAATACATTTTGTTTTAAATGTGAATAGTGTGGAAAGTGTGTAAAGCCTCCTTTGGTTTTTATTTGTTGCCTGTCTCTGCAATGGAGAGATTTTTCATGATGGCCTGCCCTTCTAACCTCCATTAATCTACACCGTACTGTTAAAAAATTGTAGATAGCCTTTATTCAAAAATATCCAATACACTGTGGATTGCTCCAATCATAATAAAAGCCCTTACATTATTATTATTTAGTATTTATATAGCGCTAACATCTTCCACAGCACTTTATAGAGTATATACAGTATAGTCAATACAATAAAAGTTCTTGGCTTTTGACTTTGCAGATACTTTATATTACTAGATTACTGATTCTAAAACACAGTTTTATTACAATGATCTAAAGTAACTTGATAAATCATTGCTTTACACTTCATAGATTTGTTTTTTATTCGTCTTTTAGCTTTTTATAAATGAAAGCAGCAAGCAAAGCATGCAGCCTATCTTTTGCTGGCAACCAGGGATGACTAAGTGACCTCTGTGTGATTGCTGTGTTTTAGAATGATTCACTACTAGCAGTTATAAAGCATTTAGAGAAGATTGTAAAGCGATGAGACTGACATTATCTTTTTGAAATAGGGCTGCGGGAAAGTTAGCTGATAAGTCCTCAAATGTTCTGGGCAATAGCGATAGAATTTAAAGACAAATAAAAACCTCTGCATTGTTATCATGGTTATTACAGGACCGTTTGTTTTACTTTTGTTTTGCAAAACTTTCAGTTCTGAAATGCTGTAAATTTTGTTTTCAAAGAAAAGTTGGCTGCACATGTCAATTTGTTAGGGTTATCTCTCAAAGTATCAAATACTAAGCTGAAATATGGAGCTGTTTCCGCCATTAGTGATTTAGACGGTAAAGTAAATTCATCTTTTCTCTGTATTTTAGACACACAGAGCTGTGGAAGCTTACATTTTGGAAACCTGAAAACACCATAGCTTATAGATAAAGCTTAAGAGAGACTTATTAAGAGACTCCAGCTGACATGGCCACCCAGAGAGTTTCTATGTTTGTTGAGACATTGCGTATTGATTTCCCCCCACTGAACGTCCTGTCGTGACCTACTCGTGAATCGATAAGGAATCCAAATGAGAGTATCTCACTTTCTCAGTCCAGCAAGGAGAGTTCCCTCAAGTTAGAAAAGTCTGCTGAATACGATTAATTCATATTTATTTGTGTGGATTTTAAAGTCCCATTCAGGCAAAAATGATTACATCTATGTAGGCATTTGATTACAAAATTTGTTTTCTATAAAGACAGTGTAGTTATTGAGAAAATCGATTAAAAATAATTGAAGAAAAATGTTTTTTTTTAAACTCAGTAAAATGGCATTTTTCTGCAGAAAACTACATTATGTACTGTATATAGCAAGTTCCATGTCCTCCATACAACACATGTAATTCAGTGCTGTAACAATATAGTATTATGCAGTTTGGCTACTAGGTGTCTCACTATTGTTAAGGATATAGGTTTTTGTGTTTTTTCTGTACTGTTCTGTATTAAGTAAGCTCCATTCAAACTTGTTGGTTCCTGCTTGGCTGTGTGAGATGGTCACATGTCACTATGTCAAAGTGGACCTGAACTCTTGCACAGGACTGAATGAAACCTATAGGAATGCACCCTGCATGTATTAGAGTTTAGCCTGTCTAATTCCCCCTCATCTGTGACTAAGCACAAGTTGTAATTTGATATCTCAGATGAGTCAGCTGACTGCTACAGCAGAGATCTAATTGGTAAACACAGGGGGCCATGTGCAATTCTCTTTTTTTCCTAGGAGATAATTATTCATCTTCATTTTTAAATAATTTCCCAGCACTTTTCAATTACAAAAAGTACCAAAAAGTAGTTATAAAAGTAATATCAAAGTTATTTTCAGCATTGTCTTGCTTTCTGGTGGCTTAAAAGGCATTTTATTGACAAGTTTAAAAACATCACCTAGGAGAAATCTCAGGTCAAAAAGTGAATTGCATATGGGCCAGGGTGTTAACAATGTGTCTGCTTCCATGAAAGCAGGAAGTAGACAAACTGCAGATTTATTGCAGGATTTGTATCAGCTGTAACAAAAAATGTTTTTCTTTAACGGTTATTATGCTGTTGTGTATTTTTTAAACAGGGATGACGTTCTGAGTTTAAGTCCTCTTTTAGCTCGATTGAAACCTGTCAGTTATAATCTTCCATTTGTGTCTGCTAATAGAAGCAATTTAACATAACAAACAAGAACTGAGGCCCTCAGTGGGGCAGAGGTGGTACAGAGGGTCACAGTAGAGGCAGAGGTGACATAGTGTGTGTGGGGGATGGGGGGGGGGAGTGGCACAGAAAGGATCACTCAGCCCACCTGTAAAGTGCATAAAAATGTCTTTATTACAAAAATCAGGACATCACAAACACTGGCACGTGTCTGGCATCAATCAGTCCTTAGTCATAGCTCAAGTTACAATCAAAATGGTGTTTG